>NC_082667.1:28140000-28402500 GCF_025265405.1 Mesoplodon densirostris
ACCTAACATCTAATTAGGATAGAAAAATAACTGGAAATGAGTCACATAAGTGGACACCAATAATTGAAGTTTAGAATGAAACAAAAAGATTCCAAACAGAAACACCCACATATATATAGAAAGCCAAGCTGTTATTTCCAAACATCCTATGAAGGTTTTTTTCTTACAGGAGGTCCCTAATATTTTTCCTGATTGTAATCAAGAGAAAAAAAATAATTCCAACCTTCATTCCAAGACATTTCTTCAAGATATACTCGAGCATCTACTGGTCCCATATTTCTTAGATCATCTTCTGTAAAATACAGAATGAGACACTTAATTTTGATAGTTAAATCATAACCATGAAGAATGCTAAGAAGGCAAGTCCAGCCTGTTCACTACAATTCTAATTATTTAAAAACTTAGCTTACTACTTTTGATAGCAGTTTTAAAGCTATCTGACTTCAGCTGACTAAAAAATTCTAGAACATCTCATAAACAGTCAAAATCTATCCCATTTTTCACAAGCATGCAACAAGCAAAACCATGAAGTTGATCTTGATGATTCTTTGTGATCAACCAATGAACTCTTTTGTAGGGGGAAATTTTCTGTCAGATAAACTATATTTGTGACTAAGAAAGACAGTGTGGAGTCAGGTAAAAAATAACTATATTTGAACCTCAGTTATAATATTTTACTAGCTTTGTAACCTTACGTATATCAAATTATCTCTTATCTACTTTAGAAGGGTCACTCTGGACTGAATTATGTCCCCCCTCCCAAATTCTTATGTTGAAGCCCTAACTCCCAACATACTGTATTTGGAAATAAGCCTTTTAGGAGGTAATTAAGGTTAAATGAGGTCATAAGAGTGGGGTCCTAATCTGATAGAATTGATGGCCTTACAAGGGGATGAAGACAGAGGTCTCTCCCCACTCACATGCACAGAGGAAAGTATCATATGAAGACACAGCAAGAAAGTGGTCCTTTGCAAGCCAGAAAGAGACCTGACCAGGATCCTCATCAACTTGCACCTCAATCTTGGATTTTTCAGCCTCCAGCACTGTGAGAAATAAATTTCTGTTGTTTAAACCACCCAGTCTATGGCATTTTGTTATGGCAGACGGAGCAAACTAATACAAGGGTGTTCTTCCAATCAACTGAGATCAGGCTAAAAGTGCCTTAAAGAATAAGGCTCTAACCAAATTTAAGGGGGCTTTTAGTCATCTGATTTTTAATTGCTCACAACAGAGTAATAGGTAACTTAAAGGAATAATTATTTTAAAATATTTTAATAGCCATGCAACACAACCTTTCTGTGTTGATGTTCCACTGCTGTTTCCTGGGCCAAAGTTTCCCCTACAGAGGGAAGGTCCAAAGAAACCAGGAATGCCACCTAAATTTAGTAGGAATATGGTCTAGGTAGTATAAGCATGCACTCTTACTTAAAGCAAGTGTACTGTAGGACAAAGAAAGCAACTATATATGAGAAGCACTTGTCTTTGTTTTTAAAGGCACGCCGTACTTCCTGTATGCTTGTATTGTTCTTCTAGAAGTCAATGCTTAAAAGAAACTACTAAAATCCACCCCCCACCCCAATGAAATTTTCTTTAGCTGTCTCACTAGTCTCTTGTTCACTTGCTGAGAATGCTTCCCTTTGTTCCGTTGTGTGAATGCCTGCGATTTAATTATATTTAATAACTGCCTGTTAAAATTTATTGGTGAGTTACACAATTTTAAAATAGATGAAAAGATTATACAATATTTTGAACTCACCATGTTTTTCTATTAAGGTATGTCAAATATTATATCACTTCATATTTACTGGGTACTAAGTCTATTAAACTGTTTTAAAACCCAAAGATAAAGACTTCTGTGAAGTGGTCAGGGGTGGTTCTTCCATCTCTGTGTGTCCATTGAATAGCCTATGCATAGTGTATCAGTATGCGAGGTAGTTTCTGAACAAAACAATTTAATTTCCACATTCTATATAAAGTTTACTTGGTTATAGGTTATTCAGTATTCCAAATTAAAAAAAAAATTCTATCTAAAAGTCTCATGGACTTTTATCACATGTTTCAATTTCTTACTCAGAAGGACCAAGATAATCTGCTCGAATGCAGAAATGAAACACTGTTTTAGAATTGAAGAATGGGGGTAATTGGCACTTAATAGAGCTTGGTTAGGGGAAAAACAGGTATAAATAATTTACCATCAAGTTGCCTATATTCCAGGGTATCTTACAGATATCTTAAGTAATTTTGAAATCAGAGCAAATCAGACAAGGCAGAGGTAATGACAAGATGAATAAACCTTAATCTAACCTATCTTGGACACCTGTAATACATTAATTGTTAAAAAAGACAACCCATTCATAAGTATCCATTATGCCATGTTTACTTTAAAATAATTAATGAGAAATAACTGGCAAATATAACTGCCAAGCAAGTCAGGTTTGTATTGTTCTGCTTCTCTACTAGGACGCTATTGTTATTCTCCCTAGTTACTATTTCATGTGGAACCCTATTATTCCACCTACTCCAAAAAGTGGCTTTTACATTTTTATTATTGTTTTCCTTTCTGTACAGGAACTTATTGTAGCTAACCACTTCTTAGTTGAAAGATCAGTTTAGACCATATCTCATGGTAAAAGGGAAAGAAAATAGAACATAAAAATGGTTAGCACTTTACCCAAGGTCAGAGTTAAAAGGAGTATATTAAAATTTCTCCTGTTCTATTCCTATCTAAACATCTACACATTGACCTGATTATTCAATACTATATGCACACAGTCCAAGTTTTGTGGGGATTCTGGTTTTAAAAGTCAGTATCTGGGCTTCCCTGGTGGCGCAGTGGTTGAGAGTCTGCCTGCCGATGGAGGGGACACGGGTTCGTGCCCCGATCCAGGAGGATCCCACATGCCGCGGAGTGGCTGGGCCCGTGAGCCACAGCCGCTGGGCCTGCGTGTCCGGAGCCTGTGCTCCGCAACGGGAGAGGCCACAGTGGTGAGAGGCCCGCGTACAGGAAAAAAAAAAAAAAAGTCAGTATCTGACACAAGAGTGAACACAGGCTTCCCCTGCTATCTGAAAGTAGAGCTTTCCTATGAAACCTTTTGTAAGCCAAAATAGGTAAAGCAAAGAAATTACCTCAAGACATATCTTGCTAACGGATGCACAAAATAATTCAAGATAAAGCACAGATGCTCACAGACACAGTTCAAAGCTATGGTGGCTTGATGCTGAATGTAGCTCCCAGGGAGAGAGGTTGGCAGTGCCACTCTGGCCGCTGGGGGCTCACCGCAAAGCAAATGCTCAACACTGTTTTCACTTTTCACCTCTTTTCATAAAGGTGAACATCCACTTAGGATTTCTTTCCATTAAGTGAAAGCAGGTACTAATGTAGGTCTTTCATGAAAGCGAATTGGAGTAAAGCAAATTGCTGAAAAGCGGAGGACACCTGCGTACTGTATGATATCCCCATTATGTGAAATGTAACAGGCAAAACTATCCTGTGATGTTGGGCGTGGGAGAGTGAGTAGCGACTGGAAGAAGTTACAGGGGCCTGCTGGGGTGCTGGTTAGTTAGATGGGTGTGTTTACTGTGAAAATCCATCAGGCTGTACACTTAGGATTGGTGCATTCCTCTGTATGTATGCTATACTTCAATAAAAAGGTTTAGGTAGAGTGTTGAAACTCTAATGGCTGTAGTTTTAAATAGAAATAAGGACAGAAAAGTTAGGGGAACGAAGTAAAGAGCTCCGTAAGAAAGTGTGTATCCTTTGAAAGGACCATAATCTAACAACTTCTGAAAAAGGCTGAGGGTGATTAAGTCAGGGGAAAATTGGATCCTTGGAGAACTGTATGATGAGCGGAGAGGGTACTCACAAGGAAAAGGTGAATCTAAATGCACGGGGGCGGGGGGCAGGGAGGAGACCACCATCTTTTGTTGAGAGGCAGGTGTCCAGCGAATGGGAAAACAGCAACTCCCCGCCCCCCACTACCATTATAAGGAAGGAGCACAAACTAATCAATGTTTCTTTTTTTTCTTTTTAAACAATGATCTCTGCTTGTCCACCACTGTAGATATAATTAGAAAACTTAATTCCTCCCTAGCCCTTAAAGTAACTCACAGGAACCCTGTAATTAGCTTTGATTATTATCTACTAATCAGGCACTGCATCTGCAAAAGACATGTTTGTTTTCTTTTGAGTTTTACATATTATAAATATTTTTGCTCATTATAATACTGTAATAGGCATCTGAAAATGTAAACCCTATCTTAAAGTTCTCCTTAATATGATACTACCAAAACTCATGAGAAAACAGAAACTGACTTAGAAAGTGATTTAATTAAATAAACAGATCCAAGATTTAAATCTGGAATCTTAGCTACAGAACGGTAGTAATTTAAAAACAAAACAAAACAAAAAAACTGCCCTTTGGCAAGAAGAGCACCGCCTGGCATTTGGTGAACTCCATCTTGAGTCCAATGTCACTACATGATTCCTAATTCTTTTGAAGTGAATGGGTTCAGCTTTTTCTAAGATATCTAGGAACGTTAAGGTCTGTGCACAACCTGTGCTGTGCTCACAAGCTTAAGCAAATATGGAGACAAGAAAAACTTCCAGATTTACTTACATGTAGAAAGCAATGCACTATCGTTAAAGAGAGATTCCCAACCAATATAATGATAAAATCAAATAATTTATGTGGTTACTTGAAAAAGAATCTTTCAACCCTTAGAAGTATAGGCCCTTCTGACCTTGTGTTCTATTGGATTTGTCTGACAACAAGAAGTGAAAGAATTCTGTGGCTCCATTGTCTCAACAGTGGGATCTAAGAAAACACTGGCAGGACTCATCAGAGAGGTTTATGAGCCTGCAATTCAAAGAGATTAAAAGGAAAATCTACGGAGATTCTTTCACACTGAAGAATAACATTAAATAACTATTAGCAGCTTGGTTCAGTAAAGCTTACTAGAGCTCTCGCTGGGTCATTCACAACTTTCTAAAAGAGGAAAGGTTTTTTTCAGCTCCATTTGGGAATCAATAAATATTCCTTACTTCTTACCAGACAATGGAATTCCAGTCTTTTAAAACTTCCTCCTAATGACAGTAAAATTTCTAAAACAGCTCTTTGTTTGCTGCCTATATAATTACACTTCCTAATCCCAGGAAACCTTTTCTAACTGTAGCTACAATTCAAATAAATAAGTAAAAATAAATAAATAACAGCAACAAAAAGCTTCCGAGAAGAGGAATTAAACTTTATTCTTTATGGATGAGATATCTAAAAGTCTCATTCAACCCACTACTGGCCAAAAGGTCTAGTCTACCTGCAACTCTGTCCCTACTATTCAAGAGTGGCAATGTTGTGTGTTACTCAAGTGACCAAGTCCCCAGAACGCTCTCATTTAGCAGTTAGTGCATTGTATTTATTTTTAATGCCATTTAAAACAAAGTTTATTTCAAACTTACAGAAGTCATCTATGTGTGTTAAAAGCAAATTGCAGTATTTTCCTTTAGGTCTAAATTAGTATCTTGCTGCTTTAAAACCAAGTAATTTAATTTTAAACAATCACTTCCTTCTTAAAAATATTTCAGTATACATAATTAAATCTTTCATATAGGAAATAACTTGAAGGAAATCAGTTCCTTGTCCTTAATAGTCTCTGTTCTTAGAACAGTCTCTACCTTGATAAGAGATTCAGAATCAGGCAACATTTAACTTGAAACCCATTCATTAAATCATAAAGCTCTATTAATTCTTTCCCAGATGAAATTAAAGAGTCACAACTGCAAGGCTTTCCATATTGAAGAAAAACTACAAACTTGGCGCTTAATTATGGACTTGAAGAACTACGGTTCTTTCACAAGCTGAACAGAAACCCAGTGCTCATGATAGGTACCAAATGAAACCCGGAAATTGAATTTCATGTTTCACTGCAGAAAGGCAGAACACAGTAGCAGAAGTAAGCCTGGCCTCTCACTCTGACCCTCAAATATGCCTCATTCCTGACTATCTGGAACTAAAATAGTAGGTTGTACACACCTATTCAAAACTTGGCAGCCCAGCACAGTGATTAAGAGTCAGAGAATGGCTTTGAGTTTCCCCTCTTATCAATTACTAGCTATGTGCCCTTAGTCAAATTACTTAAACCCTCTGGGCCTCAGACTCCTTCTCTGGAAATCAGATATTAATATCTTCCTTACAAGGTTGTTAAGCAATGATTAAAAGACAATTGCCATAGTTCTAGTGCTCAACAAATGGCAGCTATTTTAACTGTTATTATTAACTCATAATGTTTGTGTTGACCTGTCTATAACAGACCACAGGAAAACGACTCAATTATTGCATGGTTGGGGGCGGAGAGTGGGGGGAGCCTCGAGGACCACAGTGTATGTTGGCAGCAACTTTCACCTTGTCTGGATTTGTAACAGTGTTAAAAAGTTTGATGTACTTTACTATTGTCAGTCCCATTAAAACTGATCTATTATTATCAAAGCCATAATCCATATTATTATTTAGTCCTTCCAAAGTATCAAACAGAACTGAAATATAGGGGAAAAAATCAAAATAACTTATGGATTAAATTCAGAGGTTAGACATAATGACAGTAGATTAGAAAGTCAGGGGAGGCTTTCTTTTGTGGGGGGTGGAGCTAGGAGGACTAGAGTTGGAACTTGAACAAAGAATAAGCTGTGAAGAAATCAGAATGCGAGGGTATTCTGAGTAACAACAAACAGTATAAGCAGATGTGTTTGGGAACCCCAAATGAATGGGGAGAAGATTCACATTAGGTTTGTGATTGGTGATAAGGCTGGAAGAAGTAATTAGGGACAAACTTAAGAGCTTCTGTCCCATTTAAATTCCACGCGAATGGGTAAATGTTGTGTTAGGGAGTGGGCAGTTATATAAGTTCTTAAACAAGAGTAAGAATAAAGAAAGCTAGACCAATCAAAATGTAAATGACTATGGGAGAAGGCCAATTAGCAGTTGTGGAAGTAACCTGAGTCTATGTTATAATCTGGGTATGGTCTATTGTGGTAGCTGTGAGAATAAAAAGACCACTTAAAGGGAAAAAAAAAACACATTAAAGAAGAAATGCCAACACTCATCTTTAATTCATTGGCTATATATTGAGCAAACTAGAAGTAATCAGAGTGTAATACGAAAGAAAGATTTCAAGTGTGAGGGTTAAAAACAAGCAATAAGAAAGGTGGACCCAGTCTTGGTTTTGAACCCATTGATTTCAGTCGGGTCAAGTACCCGAGTAGAAATTGGGAAAGAGGTTAAAGATGGAGACAAACTTCCTAAAATCCTACATTTTCTGTGTTATTAAATCAAAACTTCCAATTATGTCCAAGTATTACAGGATTATAACTATAATCTTGCCCGTAGGTTTCTATAGCATTATTTGAAACTAGCCAAATTTTTATTCAAAATCATTGAGAAATGATCTTAAAATACATTGTCATTGCAAAAGCAGTTATTTGTATTCAAGTAAAAGTAACAAATAATGCGAGTAGTCACCTTCTTATGACAAAGAAGATGAAGCAAGAGGACCCTCACAGAAAGTTTTATCTAGATTATCTTCCCTCTCTGAACAAATGCAAGTCCCTAACTGTCTAGATGGATTTTCTGCATCATTTCACATACTTACTTTTCCCAGAAACAGTCACCAAAAAAACATGCCCCCTGATGCTTATCTTCAAGTTTTACCTGAAGCACATTTTTATAGCCAATTTTCAAATTCCTAAAATCAAATGGAAAAACTGATATGACCATAAATGGAAACCCTAATCTAACTAATACAAATATTTTATAAGGGTCAATTTTAGCACATAATTTACACAAACATCCACTGGCCTTAAGTCATTATTCCAAACAGTTAACCCAAATTCATATTATCTACATTTAAAAGTATTAATTCGCTTCTTATGGAGTTAGTCAGTCTTTAGTGTTAACTTGCTTCTCAGCAAGTACTTTTATTTTAAATTTAAGAAATTACATGCTGATTCAGTTCTCTGACACATAAATGTTGGTGAGGTTTTAAGGTACGTTCCTCATCTGGTGCAAGATTTACTTATTTATCTCCCATTCTCAAATATTTATCCTAATAAAGGGATGGAGTGAATTGTATAATACAACAACTGAAACGACCTTTTGTATCTAGGTAAGGAGAGTATAGCTGATTAGCTTTAAGTAAAGACACTAACTTTACAACGTTTGGCTCAGTCCTCTTCAGAGCCCAGCTGTCTTGGGTATCCAAGTACTTGGCCAATTGTGTAGCATGAAGGCTCCACATCACCAAAATAATTCACTAACAGTGAAACAAGGTACATCTTAATATAAAACAATATACCACCAAGGACTCCAGACACAATCCACTTATTTTTTTACAACATAATTTAATTTGACTGACTTCATTTGAAGGTCTGTTCCTCTTCAGATCACAGTGAAGTAACCTAACTCATAAGCTGTGTCACTCCATACAGCCACCGAGACATCAGAGATCTGTGTGACTCACACTACAAAGCTATTGAATCACGATCCCTACTCTTTTCATGATATACTTCCGACGTGTTTTTAAATGTGCTTAATATATGAGAAAACTCCCCACAAGAATTATAAAGGCACAAAAATCTATTCAACAGATATTATTCATATGAACATTTTATAAATCCTAAAAAGATTTTCCAAAGTGTTCATCTGGTTGTCTGAAGTGCAAAGCCTCACCTTGAATAACTACACGCCTTTCAAGGGAACATGGGAAGCAGTCTTTGGAAGCATCCTTAAAAACAATAAGGCAAATATGTCCAACTGGAACTGATTAAATTCACTAGTTAACATTGCTTTCAAAATGTATAATATCTGGTAACTGAATATTACTAATCTTTTATTCGGTTTGCTTTTCTAATGAGCCTGGCCAACACTGCCCTAAAATGTCAACCAAGAATACAGAAGTGTAAATGAGGGAGAAAAAACACAGGTACTTTACTTTAGGTCACCTATCCTAGACTATTTCTTTTGATAATTTCCTTTGTGAAGCAAAAAATATGGATTTCAAGGGCTCCTTTAAACGATCTTTTACAGAAATAAATGGTTATAGGTAATATTATGAGGCTTTCCTTACAAAAGAGCACCAACTTTGAGCTGTGAAATATGAGAAAGTGTTCAACAACCGCCAATAAAACATCTCCTGCCTCCTTCCTAAGTATACAGAACGCAAACTTAGTTTATACTATACGTTAATGCAGGGCAGGAAACAAACATATTTAAAGCACACACCATGAAAAGAAAGTTCTACAATGAACTATCACCACATGCAAAAAGGGTTCTGTATAACAAAGCTATTTCCATGTCCCCAGGGGGTGACCCAGAAAAAAAGAGTGTTTTGACCTGGTTATAACAACTTCTCTCTCTCTTGGTAATCTATCCTGGTCTTCAACAAATTATCACTCTCAAAGTTTTTCCTTCTATCAAATCTAAATCCTCAGTGTTAGAAGTTCAAGTTCATTTCCTTCTTTTGAGGAGCCATTTATTGAAGATGGGTAAAGAAGGAAAAATTAATGTCAGTAATTAAGAGAAATGACAATACAAAACCAGGTTTATTATGAGATTTTTGAAATAGCTCTAGTATGAAAGGCTTAAAACCAGCAAGTTGTATCTGGATAAGAAACTTCTATTCCTTATCTAAACAGCAAGCCAATTTCAATTTAAAACTGAAAGAAAGCATTCTCACTATTTGGAGCCTCTGGTAATGAAGGAAATATTTACTACTTAGATCTGAGGTACTAAAATGTCATGAAAATTTGTATTTCTACTGTCCTTCTAGAAAAGCTCACCCGCCTGAAAAACATGCAAAGCAGACAGACATCATAAATTCCCAAAAGATCTGCCTATTTATTGGAATCATGAATCAAGCCCAATCTCACTGTATTTGGTTTGTCTAAACTTTGTTGTGACCTCATCAATGAGTTACAAGAATCTCCTGAGATGCAGTAGGCTAGAGTACCTTCTATTAAAACCTCCAAACCAAAGATTCAAAGCTCAAAAGAAATCCACATTTCCAAAGACTTCTCAAAGGCAATGAGAAAGGCTTGAAGATGCTGCTTATTTGTTCTTCTAACATCTCTTAAGCCTCCTTCATGTAATTCTACTGCTCACTTTTAACCCTGCTTCCTATTTCTCCCATTTCTGGTCTTACCCACCCAATACCCTAGCAAGGGAGAATATTTTTTGATTCCTGATCTCTCCCTACCTCTTTTCTCTGTCGACAGTAGGTTTCTAGTCAGTTTCACTGATAAGTTCTTAATAGTACCAACCTGTGGAGTGGCAAAAATGCAGAGCGACAGTGCAAGTACACACCCTGCACTCCTTAAGATACAGTTTTGTGGATTATCCTCACCTTAAGCAAATCAGCACCCCAGAATAAAGACTGGTAAAGACGTGCAAAGCACCATGAGAGACTGTCATCTGCAGTAGAACTTGGTCACTTTAGAAACATAGGTAACTTCTCACACACAATACATCCATGTTTATTAGTTTCTACACTTTCACAGAAATTTTACCATGTGAAGCAAGGTCAAAAAGATGTATCTATGGGTAGAATTCATCCTCAGATGAAACCACCTCTACATTCTTTTGCCAGAAGTGCAAGAATTTACAGAAGAAATACAACATTGGAAAGATGCACATAAATGCACCAAATAGGAGGAGGACCCAATATTCAAACCATATTTGAAAATTAATCCAAATTCATTGCAAAGGTATATTTACTGGTTTCTTAACATTTTTTAAAAAGTACTGATAAGTTCATCAGTCTTAAAAAAGTAGAAGGGCTTTAGAGATGATTAGTATTATGAAAGTGACTATTAAAAACTAATACTCCAGGGCCTCCCTGGTGGCGCAGTGGTTGAGAGTCCGCCTGCCGATGCAGGGGATACGGGTTCGTGCCCCGGTCTGGGAGGATCCCATATGCAGCGGAGCGGCTGGGCCCGTGAGCCATGGCCGCTGGGCCTGCGCATCCGGAGCCTGCGCATCCGGAGCCTGTGCTCCGCAACGGGGGAGGCCACAACAGTGAGAGGCCCGCATACCACAAAAAAAAAAACAAAAAAAAAACAAAAAAAAAACTAATACTCCAGTACATAAGCAAATTGCTTATGAAGTCTTTCCACAAAGGAATCACACACTAACTGTAAGAAAGACTTAATTTTACTGATACAACTCCCTCTGAAAACAGATATGGATATTCTATATATATTGTTGGCTTTAACCTATAATGTTGTATCTTAGAAATAAAGCCTTATTTCTCAAATCATATTTTCATAACCTTAGTAGTAGGAGCCTTACAATCATTTTGTTAGGTTTGATCGTGTACTGGTGCAGGGCACAGGAGGAGATTCAATAATCAAGTACAGAGACAGTAAGCTTTTATCAACACATGAGTCAATGCTGAGCCTGGTGCGCTATGGCAGAGTGCAATTGAGTGTTTTCCCCACAGGCTGTGGCTGATTATTGACTCCCCCCATTAGCATGTAGGGTGCATATTGAAGGTTCAGATAGAAGGCTGAGGGACTCCTATCCCAAGGCCAGTGCTGAAAGACAGCCTATCACTTTGTGTAACTGCAGTCCATGTGTGACAAACCTGACCTACATTTGTCCCTTTCTTTCTCACAAGAGCTTGTCCCTGTTTTAAGAAGCTATTTTCTAAAATGCATAAAAGAAATGACTTTTAAAATTGCTTAGGAAATGTGCGTTCCTAAGATATCATTTATAACAATCTTACAAGGAATATAGTTTATCCAGGAGATAATCATGAAAACCTAGCCTAAAACAAGTTCAGAGACAGCAAAGAGTGCTTTAAGATGTTATCCTTTATAGTATCTTCCTATAGATTGTCATTTATACAGTATATAGTCTTAAAAGTACTCAATGAAAATTTTAATCAGTACATAATTAAATTTAATATAAAGAAGTTTTTAAACATAAAAAAATATTAATTAGGAATGTATAATTAAGCATTTTTCATTAGTTACAAAAAGTAGCTTTCATGGCTTCACAAGAAGCCACATCCTAGTAGTTTTGTTGACTTCTCAATGGATACACAGTAATCACTACTAAGAATTGGGCATAATTAAAAACAGTGACGGGAGGGAAGGAGTAAAGGAGGCAATACAACTTGGTGCAAATGCTGGAAAGCGTCCCCCAGAAATGGCTGCAGACTGTGCTTCACAGAGCTGCCAATGTGCTGGGGCTCCCCACCACAAGTACCTACCATGCCGCTGCAGGTCATACTCTTTTTTTGTCTCTTCATTCCCTAGAATTTTCCATGCCTGATCAACTTCGATGAACTTCTGTATATATTCCTCCACTGTTCCCGCTGGTACATCTGCACTTTGTTTATCTGGATGATACTGCCAATCAAAAACAAGGGGGGGCGGGGTGATGAGTAGCGAGGGTGTGTGTTGGGGGGGGTAGGTTAAATCTGAGATTTCGTTAAGAGAGAAGGTAATGAGAAGATGAAAACTAAGATGCCAAGCAACGACACAACAGTGTTGGGCACCGGAGACAACTGCCAGGTTAATTAGAGCACTGGAGTAGCTATAAATCCACCAGTGACATGATCTGTCACAATGTGCAAAAACAGCATTTTCTGGATAATTTGCTGATGGAATCACTGGTCTCATGGACAATTTACCCAGAGAGGATGACTAACACAAACAGAAATAGGTATATGCAGACGAGCAGGACCTGACAGAGGAAGAGTACAAACTCTACAGAGTATGAAGCTCTCCTTATACAATATGCTTAGCTGTAGATATCATAACAATGGACTACTAGCTTTTCTTTTGAAATTACACAATTATTACTTTAGATTAAAACACTTCTCATCTTCTGGCTCAGAGCTGAAGATTTTAAAGTTATAAATCCCCAAACACAAATTTGTATTGAAAAATGGTTATTTTAGGGCAGATTTGTAAGAAACAATTTTAAAGAACTCAACAAAACATTTGAATACAAATTAATTCGTTAGTAAATCTTTCTTACATTTGTTTTCATGCTGAACTTTCTCCACACTGCTGGTGATCCTCACTAACAGAGCAAAGGCTATTGTGATATTTGGTTGCCCAGAAGAACTAATGAACATCATGTATGCTGGGAGAAAGATTATAGGGCAAACAGAATCAGGCTTCCATTTTCCCTCTGGGAAACTATTTCTGTTCTTCTCCTCCTATGCCCGAATCTATCAGCTATTAATATTTAAATATTTAAGCTAATTAATATAATGACTGAAGAAAAGGAAACTTAGGCTTTATTGTTTCATCTTTTTTAGGCCATGATTTATCAAATGATGCTCATGAAAGTTATTCCCATACTGAGGTTTAAGCAATCCTTAAAGCTAGGATATTAAGTAATGTACCAAAGCCAAAATAGAGTAGGCTACATTAAGTTCTCTACCTAAACCTTCTTCTAACACTATGTGAAGAAGTTCTGTATAACAAGTTCGGTATGAATCAATGTTATTTCATGCAACATGCTCAAATACACCACTAGTATACATTTAAGATGTATCAATACTTACACGTGAAAACGCGATCTCAGTATGCCGCTAACATTGAGTAAGGCCCTAGAGAAACCATTCCAATCTAGCAGCTGTATCACAGAAGTACAGACTAGAAGATAGGTAATTTCTAATAGGCCACTACAGAAACCAGTAGTGGTTGGTACAATGAACAGAATACAATGGACTAATCATACACCAACCAGACCAAGAAAGCCCTACAAAACCAAGAATTAGTTCCTGGCTGCTCAAAACTAAAAGCTATCACTAAATTTTGAGTCATATATCAGTTCTATGGTAGTCAAAGCACAATTCAATCATTTCCCTAATTTGGTATTTTCCTATTATTTTAAATAAGTAATTCACCATCTGAGGCTTTTAGATCTATTCTGTTGTGCTAATAGAATGCAATAAATTTTATGCTGTGATACAGGTTTTAATTAAAAAATGAAAGTTATAGCAAGAAAATAAGTATGTCATTTGGGGTACCAAAAGTCTCAGTCCAATCTGCTTTGACAGCAAGTTCCAGAACAAAATGAAGGTCTAAAAAAGATAATATTCTGTGGTAGGCTGATAATAGCCCCCCAAAATATCAGGTCCTAATCCCTAGTTCCTGTAAATGTTACCTCATTTGGAAAAGGGGTCTTTGCAGATGTGAATTAAGTTAAAGATTGGGAAGATTATCCTGAACTGTGCAGGTGGGTCCTAAATATAATCAAAGAATTTTTATAAGAAAGAGGCAGAGGGAGATGTAACACACAGAGGGGAAGGTGATGTGAAGACTGTGCAGAGAGATTTTAAATACTGGCCTTAAAGACTGGAGTGATGAGACCATAAGCCAAGGAATGCTGGCAGCCACCAGATGCTAAAAGAGACAAGGAATGGACTCTCCCCCTAGAGCCTCTAGAGGAATGGTGGCCCAGCCAATACTTTGATTTTGGCCCAGTTATACTGATTTTGGACTCCTAGCCCCCAGAATTGTGAAAGAATAAATTTCTGTTGTTTTAAGCCACCAAGTTTATGGTAATTTATTTCATCTGCCACAAGAAATTATACACAATCTAAATACATCTACGGTTTAAAACTAGAATATCACAGACAAAACAACTTCTAAAGATATTTCAATTAAAGGTCTATTAATAAAATGGTGTCATTATTATGTACACATATATATATATATAATTTATTTATTTAATTTATTTATTTTTGGCCAAGTTGCATCTTCATTGCTGCACACAGGCTTTCTCTAGTTGCAGTGAGCGGGGGATACTCTTCGTTGCGGTGCGCAGGCTTCTCACTGTGGTGGCTTCTCTTGTTGCGGAGCATGGGCTCTAGGCGTGCGGGCTTCAGTAGTTGTGGCACAAGGGCTCAGTAGTTGTGGCTCACGGGCTGTGGAGCGCAGGCTCAGTAGTTGTGGCACACGGGCTTAGTTGCTCCACGGCATGCGTGATCTTCCCAGATCAGGGCTCCAACCCGTGACCCCTGCATTGGCAGATGGATTCTTAACCACTGCGCCACCAGGGAAGTCCATTATGCACATTCTTAACTTAAAACATGCAAAGATTCTTTATTGCACACAAAAATCAAGCCTCTGACACTAGGTTCCAAGACTTTCTGATCCCAGTGAATGTTAATTTTTTCCTACTATTTCTATATTGGAGCCCTCCCATGAGAGGCAGGCTCAAGCATTCACTAGCACCACAAGGACCACAGTCATTTTCCTCTGTTGTCAAGGCTTATTTTATTTTATTTTTTAAGGTTTTTTTGGGAGGGGCTGTGTTGGGTCTTCATTGCTCCGCGCAGGCTTTCTCTAGTTGCGGAGAGCGGGGGCTACTCTCCGTTGCAGCGCAGGCTTCTCATTGCAGTGACTTCTCTTGTTGCAGAGCACGGGCTCTAGGTGCGCAGGCTCAGTAGTTGTGGTGCAGGGGCTTAGATGCTCCACGGCACGTGGGATCTTCCTGGACCAGGGCTCGAACCCATGTCCCCTGCATTGGCAGGAGGATTCCTATCCACTGCACCACCAGCAAGTCCTGTCAAGGCTTATTCTTTGCTCCTCTTTACTTTGAATCCCACTAGCCAAACTTTCCCACTGTTGAGAGCCCAAAGCTATTCCTACTTCATTCACTCAATGACCAAATGAAAGACAGAAAATCTATAGCATCCTGTGTTCCAGGGGCTGACTTACTAACTGAGGAACCAGAAACAGCCACACAAAGATAGCATGAGCTTCTTTACTTTAGAAAAATGCCAGCTAAATCATACAAACAGCAGGGAGTTCTGAGGAAAACACTCACCAATTAAATACAGAAAATATTGATACTCTTAATTAACAGAATAGGTATGTACTAAAATCAATGTTGCAAAGTTCATTTATTTTAACTTCTATTTGCTACCAGTACTAAACTGAAATGCATTTTGCTGGAATTGGAAGAACTTAAGTCACCTAGAAGCAAGGAACTCAAAATTAAGAAATCAGCAAATCTTTCAACAAACAATTGGAAAATTAAAGTTTAAGAAATTACCAATTACAATAGCCTCAAGGGCAAAAAAGGGGAAATAAATGAAAAGAAATAATATGTTCATGATGAGAAGATCATGTCCATCTTTCCTAAACTGATACAAAAGTTTTATACAATTCCTATAGAATTCCAGTGAGCCACTCTGAAGAAGTAGACAAGATGATTATAATATTTCCATGGAAAAACAAAGGATCTAGAACAGGCAAAAGAATCTTCAAAAAGTACATAGTTGAAGGACTTACATGATTTCATGACTTAATATAAAGCTATGGTAATCAAGACTGTAGTACTGGCATAAATATATAAAAATAGACAGTGGAACAGAAGAGTCTAGAACTAGAACATATGTATACAGTCAACAGAGGTGCCAAGGCAGTTCAACTGGGAAAGGACAATCTAGAACAAATGATGTTCAAACAACTGGATGTCCATGTGGAAAAAAATTAACCTCAATCCCAATCTCATTAACTACACAAAAATTAATTCAAGATGAATCACAGATATAAATGTAAAACACAGAACCATAAAGCTTCTAGAAGGAAACACAAGAGAATATCTTTGTCCCTTGGCAGGGACTGCTTTGACAAAAAGCACAAACTATAATGAAACAAAATGGATAAACTGAACTTCATCAAATTTTAAAATTTTCTGCTCATCAAAGATACCATTAAGAAAGTAAACAGACAAGCCACAGTCTGGGGAAAAAAATACTGGCTAAATAATTATCTAACAGAGGACTTGTATCCAGAATAAACAAACAAACAAAAATCCTATAAATCGATGGTAAAAAGACATACTAATTAAAAACCAGGGGGAAAAACTTGAACAGACGTTTTTCAAAAGAAGACATGAATAGACAATTACACACGAATGTACATTCAAACCTTTTCATTAGTTATCAGGGAAATGTAAATTAAAATCATGAGATACTTTTAAACACCTAATAGAATAGCTCAAATAAAAAACACTGATGACACTAAATGCTGATGAGAATATGGAATAACTGGAACACTCATATGTTGCTGGCAGGAAACAATTTGGCAATTTGTTATAAACAAACATACATATCTACTCTGTGGTCAAGCAATTCCACTTCTGGATAGTTACCTAAGAGAAATAAAACATTAAAAATGTATAAAAATGTATGTCCACAAAAAGACTTACCAAAGAATGTACTAACACTCTTATTCATAACAACCACAACCTGGAACCATAAATGTCTATCAACGGGAGAATGGATAAACTATAGTATATCCATAGGGGAATACTATTCAACAAAATAAAAGAAAAAGACTATGATACACTCAATAATAACACAGATGAATATCTAAAACATTATGTTGGGACTTCCCTGGTGGTCCAGTGGTTAAGACTCCACATTTCCACTGTAGGGGGTGTGGGTTCAATCCCTTGTTGGGGAACTAATATCTCACATGCCCTGGTGTGGCCTAAATAAATTAATTAACTATTATGTTGAGCAAAAGAAGCAAGAACAAAGTGTACATAGTATATGATTACACTGATATGAAATCCAAAGTCAGGCAAAATTAAATCTATACAGTTGGCCCTCCATATCTCTGGATATGCCATTCTATATAAAGGACTTGAACATCCTTGGTTTTTGGTATCCTCAGGATGTCCTGAACCAATCCCCCAAGAATACCTAGGGATGACTATAGTGATAAAAGTTAAACGTTGGTTTCCAGGTTGGAACAGGGTATAAGGGATATAAATTAACTAGAAAGGGACATAAGAGAATTTTCTGGAAAAACAGAAATGTTCTATATCTTGTTTGGGGTGGTAGCAACATGGTATCAAATTTCACCAAACTGAACACTTAAGATCCATGCATTTTTCAGTGTATGTTGACCATATCTCATAGAAAAATACCTTCAAATATGTCTAAATGTTTTAAAAGGAATTTAATGAATCTTTCTAAGCCATAAAGGAAAATGAGGAATTTCTTTCAATATTAAACAGAGAAAAGTACAATAAAAACATAGAAAACTGGGCCTCCCTGGTGGCGCAAGTGGTTAAGAGTCTGCCTGCCGATGCAGGGGATACGGGTTCGTGCCCCGGTCTGGGAGGATCCCATATGCCGCGGAGCGGCTGGGCCCGTGAGCCATGGCCGCTGGGCCTGCGCATCCGGAGCCTGCGCATCCGGAGCCTGTGCTCCGCAACGGGAGAGGCCACAACAGTGAGAGGCCCACATACCGCAAAAAGAAAAAAAAATAAAAAAATAAAAATAAAAACATAGAAAACTAATGAAAAGACAGATATGAATTAGTGAAAAGTTTGAATTATAGCCTAGGTTTATGGAAATACAGTTTTATTTACTTTCAAGAACATATGCCAACCTCCAAAAAACTTTAAAACATTTAAAAAAGTTTAGTGTTGCTGAGTAGAGGACTAAAGTACATTCAAAATTAAAATATGATAAATATGTCACAATACTAAAAATACTGAGAGAGTATCTCTCTGTGATTCTTTATTATAATAGGACAAAGCTGTCTATCTCCAAAGTTTTAGCAAAGTGCTATTTTACTATTCTTAATTGACTTGACACTCACAACTTTATGGTCTATGTAACTTCCTCACATGAGGGGAAAACTATTCAATTACATAGACCTATGGTTTTCAAATCCCCAAGCCACTTATTGAGGATGAGAAAAATAAACACAAACAAAAGATTAAAAAACTGTCTTGATACAAAAATAAGGGATCACTCATGACACTATAAAACATATACAGAAAATAATTTTTTAACAGAATTGGTATGTGCTATCTACTTACTATCTAATTGATAACTAATATTTTAATTATGGACTCTTAATTCTGACTAGCTGAGATTTTATGGCAATGGGTTGTTCAATATGGAACATTTTATTTTGACTTCAAATTTTCTCCATAGAGTAAATCCAAGTGCTTTCAAAATTCCTAATTCTGGAGTGACTGTCACATTGTGTCAGCTCAGTGCAACTCAAAATGCGGTCATCAGATTTGCAGCATCAGCATTATCTGAGAGTTCGTTAGAAGATGGCCCCGTCTCAAACCTACAGAGCGGGACCCCAGAATCTGTTTCACCAAACTCTCCAGGCAATTATTATGCATGCTAAAGTCTGAGAAGCACACTGTTAGCCTCTATTGCTTAAAACAAAGAATTATTTGCAAGTCAGAAAATGAGTGCTTGATAAAAATTTCCCCTTGACAGATGCATTCCTCCAAATACTAAAAAAAAAAAAAGTGAGTGACACTCTGCAACTGTTAACCTATAACACCACAAAGAAAATTACATTAAGTGTACCAAGTCAGAAATTTTTCGATATTTGATACCTTTTGTTCAGTAATCATAAATGCCAACCCCTTTATTTCATTGTTTGCACAAATGACAACTTACTTCAGTGATGAAGAAGCTGATGAAATCTGAACAATATGCAAGTGGTATTTTAGCCTGTTGTTTTTTTTAAAGAGGGGGGTATAATTTGTATGAGTCTTCAGCTACTGAAGACTGCAATGGTGTCCACTGATAGGTTTAACACAAGTGCCAAGTGTTTTTCTATTAGAAAACACAGAGACAAGTGTTTTTCTACTAGAAGGGGAAAGAAAATTGAAGTATGTGTAAATTGTGAAAAGAGTACAATACAATACATTGTGAAAATTCTAGCAACTTCTAAAAGTTTTTAGTGAAAATTAATATATTCATTACCTCCAAATGACCTTGTCCATTCACTAAGCAACGTAAAGTTGAAATGAAATGGTATTTCTTTACAGTGAATGCATAAGACAGTTTTATGGTAAATTAACCACTACACAATAAGGTAATATTGGACCTAAACAGAGGTCGATCTGCTTAAATGCCTTTCTTACATTCCTTTTTAAAAGGAAATACTGCTTTATTTTACCAATAGCTTGCTACTTAAACATTAAATCAAACAAAAAGTTAAGGAGGTCATATATTAAGCCTTTACTACACATTTGTGAGTATACTGTTTGATTAAAAAAATACTGACTGCAAAAAAAAAATAATAACAACTATAAAAAGGACTTCGGGCAAATTTGATTAAACAAAAATTCCCACATCATCATGCTGATATTATTTGATCTGCCAATGTGGCCCCTGAGCATATAGCACTTTGATTTTTCTCTATACATTAACAATGAGTTTAGTACCATTAACAGAACGCTAGCTCTCATCACTAGTTTCACACTTTCTTGAATTCCAGAACCAAATTTCAAATATCTTCTAAGAGCTATCTTATTAGCACTACAAGTTCAACACATCTAAAACCCAATTTATCATCCAGACTCTAAAATTAGTTCCTTCTCCTGCTGAATTCCTTGTCTGTTAAGATCACCACCGAGCTTAATAAATGCTGAATGAATGTATGAAAGAAAAATACATTTCCTAATAATCCAAGCTACAATATCAGGGTAACCTCCCTTTTTCTCATCCCATTAAGCACCAAATTTTGTAGATTCTACCTACATAATGTTCTTTCTATTCCTAATGACAAACCTAGTTCAAACCAACAGTAGCTCCTACCTAGTCTCCAGCATTCATCTTCTAACAGCTCTCCAGTGCATCTACCTGCTTCCAAATTCACTCGCCTTAACTTAAAACCCTGACCATGTTATTCTCCACCTCAAAAATTTTAACTGTTCACATATTGCATAATAAATGAGTCATATTTAATCCTTACAAGTAAAGTCCTCCAATAAAAGAACCCAACCTACCATTCAAGCTTTATCTATTACAAGTATTATAGATATGCCATCTATGTCAGTCTAGTCGTTCTACACATTCTAGACTAGATCTTCAGATATCACCCCTGAACACTCATACCTCTCTGTTTCCATGTCTTACTTACGCTGTTGTCTCCAATGGAACATCCTCCACTAGATCAAATGTACCTCTTCCATGAGGGTGTGTTTAATATCCCTAGTCAGAGGGCATCACACTAGTTTTGTATATGTGCAACACTGTATCTTAACCGTATCTGTATCTCTTGCCAAGCCCCAATAGGACCAATGCTGAATTTCCATAATATCACAGTAGATACACATTTCCAAACAGATTATAATGCAGAATACTACTGAGGAACTTCAAAATGTAGCAAACATATAAACACTGAATAAAAGCTTATGGTGGGTCATTTTTATTTAGACTTCCCATGCTTTTGTGAGTCCAGTCATCACTACATTTTGAGGCACTCATCACCTCTAAAAATAAAAACTCGTTTCTTTGGACCCCTGTTGTGAAATAAAATTGAAAAGGTCAAGTTGACAGAATTATGCAATAGGCATTAGTAAATATGACCACAGTAATATCTGACAACTAAAATAGCATTCCCCAACATTTTTACTGGTGAAGAACTGCTTTTGATTTATCAAAGTATTAAATATAGGCTCCATTAAAATATTTCATGAAAATCAGATTCTTAATCTTTGATAATTTTATAAAAACCAAGGACCTTTTCCCTAAAGTGCTTATCACATCATTGTCTCTCCTCTCAAAAGAACTACAGTTCAGTCAATAAAAGTTAATTCCAAAGCAACTATACCCCAATTAAAAAAGAAAAGTTAATTCCAAATAACTCCATCTCTTTGCTCTTATTCTTTAAACACTATGACAGGTGGCCCTCACCAACACTGCTGAAGCCTTTCCCCACAACTCCACCTTTTCATCTCCTTCTCTCACATAGCACCGTCTTATGCTCATCTCTCTTCCAATCTCCCCTCAAAACTCCTCCAAAATATGCCCCAGATCCTAAGAGGTCTTGTAGTGTAACCCCTCGTCCCACCTGAAGTGAACTGGTCGAGTCCTGATTACCTGCTGCAGAGACCAAGGCTCATATTTGAGACCTCACTTTCCTTCCACATCTGACAGAAGTGGGAGGCCTGAATTTCTGCCTGTAAACCCCATTCCTCCACCACCCACCAGAAAAGAAGAATCAAGTGTGGCTGGAAGGAAAGAGGCCAAGGGCATGAGTGCTCCCCACCACTGGGCCTCTGAGGTTTCTAGAAGTTAAGGATGGAGACAACGGGGTCTCTTAGGCAACTAGTAAAGAACTAGGGTTGTAGGAGAGCAGTTTCTCTATGCCATTTTGCAACACAAAAAACTTCCATAATAGCCTTCTACAGAAGGGTCTACCTGGGAAGAAAATAGATGAGGAAACCAGGAAAGAGTACAGAATCACCTTATGTAATTCTCCTCAGGTTCAGGAAAGTCTTCCTACTACACTTCTTGGTCTTGCTTGCCATAATTGGCAATGGTTATTAACCTCTCAAACGTATTATACAACAAGGGGGGAAAAAGACTGTCCTTGGATCATCAATCAGAACAGATAGTACAATTATACATATTAAAACCTAACTTTCCACCACTTTGAAAAACTAGAAATTCCTAAGTTGATATATTTAAAAAACAAAACCAAAACAAACAAAACCCCCCCACAAGGACATCTCCTTTCCCAAAATAATCTTCCCCGGTTCATTGCTATCTCCACCTCCCTCAAAGTATGTATCTTACTATACCTGTTTTTTTTAACTGCTGAATTACCTATGTTTATTGACAGCTTGTAATTAGCAGACCTCTTAAAAAGTTGTTTTATATTTGAAGAAACTGAAAGACAAAATATCAAGTAATGTTATTCAAATGAATAATATGTTGAAGTATAGATTTTAGGGTCAGACACAAGAATTTGTGTGACTAAGGCACAGCTAATCTTACAGAATAGGACTCGTATTATTATAATTAATATAAGTGAAATTACTAGGATTCAAAGTTAATATAGCCACTCTCCTTTGCAAAAATTATTGGTTTTTCAGATATAAACTTGTGATTTTAATTTTCTCCCATTCTACCAAACCTTACAGGTGTGACCCAGGCTTTTTTTTTAAATTTTATTGAAGTATACTTGATTTACAATGTTATGTTAGTTTCGGGTGTACAGCAAAGTGATTCAGATATATATATATATATACACACACACACAAATACATATTCTTTTTCAGATTCTTCTCCATTATAGGTTATTACAAGATATGGAACATAGTTTCCTGTGCTATATAGTAGGTTCTTCTTGTTTATCTATTTTATATATAGTAGTGTGTATCTGTTAATTCCAAACTCCTAATTTATCACCCCTACCCTGTCCCCTTTGGTAACCACAAGTTTGTTTTCTATGTCTGTGAGTCTATTTCTGTTTTGCAAATAAGTTTATTTGTATCATTCTTTTAGATTCCACATATAAGTTATATCATATTATACTTGTCTTTCTCTGTCTGACTTGCTTCACTTAGTATGATAATCTCTAGGTCCATCCATGTTGCTTCAAATGGCATTATTTCATTCTTTTTCATGGCTGAGTAATATTCCATGTTACCTATATATACAACATCTTATTTATCCATTCCTCTGTCAATGGACATTTAGGTTGTTTCCATGTCTTGGCTACTGTGAATAGTACTGCTATGAACATAGGGGTGCATGTATCTTTTCCAATTACAGTTTTCATCTTTTCTGGATATATGCCCAGGAATGAAATAGCTGGTTCATATGGTTCACTTTATTTTTAGTTTTTTAAGGAACCTCCCTACTGTTCTCCATAGTGGCTGTACCAACTTACTTTCCCATCAACAGTGTAGGAGGGTTCCTTTTTCTCCACACCCTCTCCAGCATTTATTATTTGTAGACTTTTTGATGATGGCCATTCTGACCAGTGTGAGGTGATACTTCACTGTGGTGGTTTTTTTAAAATAAATTTATTTTATTTTATTTATTTGTTTTTGGTTGCGTTGGGTCTTCGTTGCTGCGCGCGGGCTTTTGTCTGGTTGCAGCAAGCAGGGGTTACTCTTCGTTGCGGTGCGCGGGCTTCTCATTGTGGTCGCTTCTCTTGTTGCGGAGCATGGGGTCTAGGCATGCAGCCTTCAGTAGTTGTGGCACGCAGGCTTAGTTGCTCCGTGGCATGTGAGATCTTCCCAGACCAGGGCTCGAACCTGTGTCCCCTGCCTTGGCAGGTGGATTCTTAACCACTGCACTACCAGGGAAGCCCTTCATTGTGGTTTAGGTTCACATTTCTGTAATAATTAGCGATGTTGATAGAGCACCTTCTCATGTGCCTGTTGGCCATCTAGACGTCGTCTTCGGAGAAATGTCTACTTAGGTCTCCTGCCCATTTTTTGATTGGGCTGTTTGTTTTTTTGCTATTGAGCTGTATGAGGTGTTTGTATATTTTGGAAATTAATCCCTTGTCAGTCGCATCATTTGCAAATACTTTCTCCCATTCCATAGGCTGTCTTTTCATTTTGTTTATGGTTTTCTTTGCTGTGCAAAAGCATTTAACTTTAATTAAGTCCCATTTGTTTATTTTGCTTTTGTTTCCATTACTTTAGAAGACAGATCCAAAAAAATATTGCTACAATTTACGCCAGAGTGTTCTGCCTATGTTTTCCTCTAGGAGTTTTATAGTATCCAATTTTACATTAGGTGTTTAATCCATTTTGAGTTTATTTCTGTATATGGTGTTAAAGAATGTTCTAATTTCATTCTTTTACATGTAGCTGTCCAGTTTTCCCAGCACCACTTATTGAAGAGACTGTCCTTTCTCCATTGTATATCCTTGCCTCCTTGGTCATAAATTAATTGACTGTAAATGAGTGGGTAAATGCAGAAAAAGCTTCTGATAAAATTCAGCATCCATTTATGATGAACAAAAAACTCTTCGGAAAGTGGGCGTAGAGGTAACATACCTCAACATAATAAAGGCCACATATGACAAACCCACAGCTAACATCAAACTGAAAGGTGAAAAGCTGAAAGCATTCCCTCTAAGATCAGGAACAAGACAAGGATGCCCACTCTTGCCACTTTTATTCAAAGTAGTTTTGGAAGTCCTAGCCACGGCAATCAGAGAAGAAAAACAAATAAAAGAAATCCAAACTGGAAAGGAAGAAGTACAACTGTCACTGTTTGCAGATGACATTATACTATATATAGAAAATCCAAAAGATGCCACCAGAAAACTACTAGAGCTCATCAGTGAATTTGGTAAAGTTTCAGGACACAAAATTAATACACAGAAATCTGTTTAATTTCTATACACTAACAATGAACTATCAGAAAGAGAAATTTAAACAATCAAATTTACCATCACATCAAAAAGAATAAAATATCTAGGAATAAACCTACCTAAGGATGCAAAAGACCTGTACACTGAAAACTGTAAAACACTGATGAAAGAAACTGAAGAGGACACAAACAGATGAAAAGATATTCTTGGATTGGAGGAATCAATATTGTTAAAATGACCATACTACCCAAGGCAATCTGCAATCTACAGATTCAATGCAATCCCTAACGAATTACCAATGGCATTTTTCACAGAACTGACTTTCTAAAAAAATAACAACTCTATTGAGCTATAATTCATATACCAAAAGATTCACCCATTAAAAGTCTACAATTCAGTGGTTTTAGAATATTCACAGAATTGTTTGTGCAACTATCATCACTAATTTCAGAACATTTTCATCACCCACTAAAGAAATCCTGCATCCATTAGCAGTCATTAGCTATTTCTCTTTCCTCCTACCCCCCCAACTAATCTACTTTCTGTGTCTGTGGATTTGCTTATTCTGGACAGGTATGATAGACACACACATTGCATAGCATATATACATACACACATATTAATTAATTTTAAAACGCATTTGTGATTTTTAAGTATCTATAAAAATGAACCTTCCTCAGTTACTTTGGGAACATTGGTGAATAGCTAAGAATGTGAAAGAGTATATAAACAAAAAGAATATGCTCTTCTTGAGCTCAAAATTTAGTTCCAAAACATAACAGACCTTACTAAGGCATTCATTGTGAAAAGTCCTCTGAATTTATTTATTGATATAATAGGATCCTACATATAACATAGTCCCATAGTCCCCAGAGAAAGCCTTACTGTAAAGCTTCAGTGTGATTATGCAGCAGCCAAATTGACAGAACAGTATGAGGAAGTGTACATCTACCAGACTTGCTAATGATTGCCTCTAATCTTCAAAAGAGTTATTTTAGCACCATTAATATTTTTTAAGAGACCTTTTGGTCTGATCATAGTTGCTTTAAAATCTTTGCTAAATGTCACTATGACAATGATTTCCTTTGAAACCACATTAAGAGACTCATTCTGAGATTATTGGCAGTTCTAAGAAAATGGGGTAAAAAAGGAGGAAAAAGAAGAGGAAGCAGGAGGGGAGTAGGAGGATAGGGAAAGGCAGAGGAAGGGGAAGAGAGGGGGTGGTGGAGAAAGAAGTGCCGGCGAAGGGGGAGGGAGGTAGAAGAGGAGCAGAAGGAATGAGAAGAGGAAAAGCAAGGGTAAGTGAGGGAAGGGACTGAAAAACACTGAAGGGAAGCAGAGCCATGAAATATTTACAGAAGGTACTGATGTTTTCCAGATAAAGAATTGAGAAGTAGACTGCAGGAACTGGATTCACAGAAATGAGGAAATGTAAGAAGTAGGATGATACGTGGCTGGGTAATTTAATTCATGGCAAAACCTTTCATTACCAAGATCAACCTCTATAATATACTTTGAACTGTGAGATTTACTAACTCTAAAATACAATCTTGAATCAAATCGTTTGCTAGTCACGTGCCTTTTCTTTTGTTGGCTATATGCAAGTATAACACAACCTCTTCCTCTTTGTACATAAGATTTTAAATCTTAAGAAATAGGTTACATTATATCCAAGTATAAGCCAGATTGCCTCCACCCCCCAAAAATCGTATCAAACAAGTTCCTGATGACATACTCAACATGAGCTACACAGAGAATTCCAAGTTTAACACTCGGCCTCCAATATCCCCCGATGATAATTAGAAGCAGTGTGCTGGCTAACTTCATCAACCCTCTGGGGTCAGGGAAGATATGGTTTTTGTATAATTAAGGACTTAAAGAACCAATGCCAAACTTATTCTTGCTAAATAAGAGTGGTCACATACACCTACAGATCCTACAGAGCCGCTTTCCTGCAGCAACTCTGAGCCCCACTCTGTGGCCATCAAGGCCATCAGGTATTAATTAGGTAGTGTGTTCTGTCAACGCTTTCATGCTCTTCTTTTATTAATTGATCATTCTGCCACATTAATGATACTAGTACACCTGCATTGAATTCACTCAAGTACTTTACCCCTGAGATAGAAAAGAAAGCAAAGAAGATATGAGAATGTCACAGATTTACATTATCTACCTCATATCTGAATCAACACTAAGACTGTTTCCTCTAAAAGTTATCTACTATTTTTACTTGCAGAAATGCTCCCCTAAACTTAAAATGTACAAATTTTCCTTTAATAAAATGTAACTTCCATGATTTAACCCTTACAAACTACAATGGGAATGAAATTCCCATTTTCATAAAGAAGTGTTCAAAAATCAATGGTGGGATTAAATGCATAAAGGCTGGAGAGGCAGTGGCAAGTCTTCTTAATTCTAACCACCTAATGGCGAGGGAAATTTGCCTAAAATGAAAGTCCATAAACAAGAGAAGTGACCTTAGTCTGATAAAAACTGATGAGTAAAAAAGAAAAAGAAAGCATTTAATAAATGTAGTTAAATTCAATGAATATAATATAGTATTTCTGAGATAAAGGTCTGAGTAAGCTTCTTAGGACACTGAGAAAACACATATCCTCTGAGATACTTTTTGGTTTTCCTTATTGCAAATCACTGTTATTATGAAGCAGCCATTAAAGAGTTGGTGAGGGAGTGCCATTAAGATGGTGCAGTAGTGATTCTCTAACGAATCTGTGTACAGTTTAGGTAGACAAGAGAGATACACACTGACTGACATGGCTGAGTTTTGTTTTGTTTCATTTTCTGTATGACACTTACTAGCTTAAAACAAGATTATGTTACAAAAAGTTAGGTATAAAATTACTACAATTGTGTGCTTTACACTTTGACAATATATTAAAATTATGAAGGGTTGAAAAAAACAATTACAAAGGTAAAGTCAAGTACAACTCACTACTGCCACCTAATGCTCGGTAAAATATTGCCTAAAGAAGCAGTCAACACCTCATGTACCACTTTATGCAACCGTAAACTGTTGAAACATGATTTTAAAAATGTCTGAACATCTTCATGGTTTTCTAATTCAGATAGGGAAAATATAATCCATGTTCAAGACTGGCAGCCCAAAAGTGTGTTTACCCATTCAAAAAAGGCTCATTAACCACCTTACTACAAATCAGATACCGTGCTAGCCAATGAGGATCCATGATGGACAAAAACCAGGATCCCTGGCCTTGATGGACTCAGAGTCTAGCGGGGGAGTGCAGATAGGTAAACAATTAATTATAATAGTAAGGATGAGGTGCTAAGAAAAGATGACAGCATGAAAAAGTTGTTAATTTAGAATAAATTTCAGGAGGTTTCTTAATAGACACTTGACTGGGTTTTGAAGGATGAATAGGAGTCAGCCTGTGGAGGAACTGTGGAAGGGTGGGAGGGAAAAGGCATTACGTGCAGAGAGAAACAGCAAATACAAGACAGGAAAGTACTAAGATGGATATTAGAGTTATGAACAGCAGAACTGTAAGCTACGGTGGGAATGAGTAAAAGAACCAGTGAGTAGGGAAAGTTATGAGATGAAGTTGAAAAGCCAGATTGAGCTTTAGACCATAAAGGAACTTTTCAGTACGCTAAAAAAACAAAACAAAACAAAACAAAAAAATGGACTTTTCCCTACTTAAAACTTTATTTACTTGTTTCAAAGAAAAAAAAAATCTAACCTGATGGTGGGATGGAAGGGGCATGGAGGATAGGTAGGCGGAACTGCAAAAAGGAAACTACTGCAGTCCTCCTGCAACACTTCTGAGGAACTATGTGAACAATGCTGAGGAGGAAGACAGGAGGAGACAGACAAAGGGAAAGGTGGGAGCCTGGGGACATAGACTTGGAAGGCCCCTGTGAAGCAGATAAAGCTTCAGGAATACACAGAGAGCAGTCCTTCTCAACTTTTTTGAGTTCTGAACTCCTCCATGAATCTGATAAAAAGCTGGGGGAAAGGAAATACACACACAATTTTGTGTATAATTGAGGGATTAAAACCTCTAAAAGAACGTGAGCCTTAGATTAAGACAAGAGTTGGTGATATAGGAAGAAAGACAAAGATAAAACTCTGAAGGACAGTAACATTTACATCAGATAAAGGAAAAGATGCTAGAAAAGAAAACAGAGCAGTGAGCAACAAGGTAACCGGGAAACAGGATCCAGGGAAGAAAGTTTTAAGGCAGATAAAAGACCTGTGACAGTAGCAAATGTCACAGTAAACCCACAGAATATGGTAAGTAGGGGGACATTGGCCATTTTAGTAGGCACCATTGAGAAGAAGGGCAGTAGTGAAAGAGAGGGGTGAGAAGCAAGTAGATGGTAGTCAAGAAATGTTTGGCAAGGTAGAAGAGTGGAGTGACAGAGTAGCCAAGGCCAAAGGGGAATGGTTTTTGTTTTTTTTGCGGTACGCGGGCCTCTCACTGTTGTGGCCTCTCCCGCTGCGGAGCACAGGCTCCGGACGCACAGGCTCAGCGGCCATGGCTCACGGGCTCAGCCACTCCGCAGCATGTGGGATCCTCCCGGACCGAGGCACGAACCCGTGTCCCCTGCATCGGCAGGCGGACTCTCAACCACTGCGCCACCAGGGAATCCCCCAAAGGGGAATGTTTTTAGAAGATGTTTTACTGGATGAGTGGGAAAAGGGAGAATTCAAGACAGAGGAAAAAAGGGAACTGGAGCAGGACTAACCATAAAATATGAAAAACTGAACTCTCATTCTGGCTTTGTTATTGCTAGTCATGTGACCCTAGAAAAGTTACTCAGTTGTACAAAATTTCCTCTTCTGAAAAATGGAGAGAAAGCTTGCTAAAACTACAAGCCACCTATGAAAGTAAGAACCTTTGTCCATCATATTACCATGAACTATATCTGCAGCATCTAGCACAGTGCAAGACCCTCAATAAATCTTTAATGAATAAATTATCTGTCCATATACCTCACAGTGTTTTGCTAAATTCAAATGACATAATGTGAGTGAACATATTCTGAATACAGTTTAAATTTTTTTAAATGGGGGTGGCATGAGAGGAAGGTCATTGTAAGACCTCCAACATAAATTAATAAATGCAAGAGGTGCTCATTATTCAAGGATTCTATATTTGCAAATTCACCTACTTGCTAAAATTTACTTGTAACCCCCAAAACAACACTTATAATGCTCTCACAGTCATTCACAGAGTAGCAAAAATTTTGAATCATCTAACATGCACGTTCCCAACTGACGTCAAACAAGGCTTTCATGTTTCAGCTCTCATACTGCATGTAAACAAGTGACCTTTTTACAGACTATTTAGTGCCACATTTTTCATACATTGTTTTTTGTTGTAATTTTTTACTGTTTAAAATGATCCTCAAGCATAGAGCATCAAGTGCTGTCTAGGGTTCCTATGCACCAGAAACCTATGAGGTGCCTTATGGGGGGAAATACATATTTTAGATAACCTTCTTCTTTCAGGCATGAGTTACAGTGCTGTTGGCCCTGAGTTCAACATTAATGAATCAACAACATATATTAAAGTGTCTTTAAGCAGAAGCATACATAAAACAAGGTTATGTACTGATCACTTGCTGAAAATATTGTGACCAGAGGCTCGCAGGAACCTAACCCTGTATTTCCCCTATGAGCAATGTTTCAGTGTTTGCTAATTCTGTGTTTGTGGCAACTTTACAGAACATAACCACAGCAAATAAGAAGAACTGACTGTATAATAATATATATATTACAATTAATTTACACCCATCACCTTTGAGAGCTCTCTCTCCGCTCCTTCTCTCCTGCCACACCCCAGGAAGTCCTTAGCTAAGAGTATCGGCCATGAGGATTCTACGCTCCTCTTCCAGCCATAGCCATGCCTTACCCCCCTTCTTCTAGGGGCTCAGGACACAGGAATTCACTGCCCAAACAGCCTCAAGTCATAGGAGCACAGACCACAGTAAGGACTCTGGGTGGGGGTGGGAAGAGAAGGAGGCAGGACAGTGGTGGCTTTCTCTGCCCTGCTGCATTAAGGCACGGAACTCCAAGGACTCTACATGCGATCCTGGCTTTCCAGGTCAATATGAAGGGATATTTGTCATGAAAATATATTTTTCAAGATAAAAGAACTTATTTAATATTATGTTAGCTTGACTCATAACTTTTAAATATTTAAGCATCTGTCACTTAGACCCCCATTTCTAATCTTTTTCTAAGCCTAAGTAAATATTAATATTTACTTGTTAATAAATAAGTAAATATTAAATGGGCCTTATTAATATTGTTATGGCTATCACCTGTTTATAACCTTATCAAAAGAGGAAGGGGAAAAAAACAGTTCAAGAAATGTCCTCAGATTTTTAGTGACCTTAGTGGTAGTTTACTTAGCTTGAAAAAGGAACAACTCTTTCAACAATAATTAAATTTATAAGATTTACTTAGCTTCCAGGGGGATCACAGTCAATCATATGGCAGACCATGAGGATTTAACCTTTACATTTCTGGTAACTTCACACATTTTAACACAAGACAACAAAGCAACAGGTATATCTTAATATATAATTTATTTCAGATGTTTTAGTGGCTCAGTATGTGTGTAAGTAGTATGTGTGTAAGACGGCATTTGCAGTTCAGTCAGGGATATCTAGATAGTCATAGAATTTGAGGGAGTTCTAGATGCAGAAAGTCCATTATAAGAGTAAATCCTAAAATTTGCTTAATACACCTGAGAAGATCATGGCTAAAACAAAACATGATTAAATACTTACCTTTTCTGGCCTTTTTTATTACACAACAATACAAGTGTTCCAGTTGAGTACTTCACCACCTGAAGCTCATTTTAACAATGACTTTCTAAAAGCCCAATACTAAGATTGTAGAATAATGTGCCACATTACTTTTAAATAATTTTTTAAATTACAAGATAGTATGCAAGGGCCACTGTGATTACGAAGCAGTCATGTCCAAACTAAAAGATGCATTAAAATGGGTAACTAAGGCTTTTTAAAAAACTTTCTTAGTCTTACAATGTTTTTTTTTTTTTTTTTTGCGGTACGCAGGCCTCTCACTGTTGTGGCCTCTCCCGTTGCGGAGCACAGGCCCTGGACGCGCAGACTCAGCGGCCATGGCTCACAGGCCCAGCCGCTCCGCGGCATGTGGGATCTTCCCGGACTGGGGCACAAACCTGCATCCCCTGCATCAGCAGGCAGACTCTCAACCACTGCCCCACCAGGAAAGCCCTAGTCTTACAATTTTAATGATTATCAATTCCTCCTTCCTAAGAAAAGTATCCTTTAACTTAATAAACTGAGAACTAAACACTTATATTCCCTATTTTGCTTTTCAGATACTGTCCTTTAAGTAGCAATACATTTATTCTTCTTGGTCTCAATATTCCCCTCTCAACATTATTTAAAGTTCTCAAAAATATGTCTTCAGACTATTGAAAACCTAAAGCACTAAAGGTTCTACAGTCTTGGTTAAACTATTAAAAATGAACTGCAACAGGTGGACAGCCTCCGAGGACAGCTATAGACAAAACATCAGCTCAAAGACGGCCACAGGTCAAATCACTTCACATGCTGTGGCTCTATTCTGTCATCAGTTCACATGGATCAAGGACCGTCTAACATCATCACTGAACCCATAAGGAATAACAGAAAAGGGAGAACAGTACTGCAACCAACATAGAGAGGACAAAATAACAGGAGACAACTCCCTTCTTAATCCTTCTATTCTTTTTCAGCAAAATCCAGTGCAATCAACCAACGCAAGTAGAGAGTCTATTATACAAAGTACACAGAGTTGGTGCTACCAAGGACAGAAAAATTACAGACAGGATTCCTGCCTTCAAAAACTACATTTAGCTGAGAGGCAGCCATAGGCATAAGTAATTACGGTAAAGACAGAATGTGGTCAGTGGGACAACAGAGTTACAATGTATCAATGGAACACATAAGGTGAGACCTTCTGACTAGCTATAAGGGAAAACTTCAGGAAGGAGTTATTTTGAGCTGTATCTTAATGGAAAGTGGACTTCCTCCTATTGAATGGGAAGGAATGGGAAGGAATGGAAGAATGGGAAGACTGCTTCTTGTTTCCATTGGTGGTGGACTTGGTTATTCAAACCAACCTTTCCATTGAAAACAACTGGATAAAAAATCTGGATAAATATGTGTGTGTGTGTGTGTGTGTGTGTGTGTGTATAACTCTTAAAAGCATCAAAGAGTTAACAAGATAGTAAAGAATTCCAGGCCAGAACTGAAGGGAAAAAAGATAATCAAGGACAAAGGATAGGGCTGCTTCTGCTCCAAGGGTATTTCACCTATTCTGGAAAGTATCCTGGAAATAAACTTTCATTCTGATAACCTCATTTGGCTTAAGGTGGTTACACGCATCAGGGAGGGAATGCCTGGAGGAAGAAAGAACAGGTTATTGGACTAGAAAACATGAGAGCTGAAAATGAGTCTAACACCCAGCTGTGCAGAAGAGACCCATCCTGTTACGTTAGAATGAGGGACTGAGGCCAGTGTGGGCAGGGTATGTTCCCACACTTACTGGCCCTTGACCTTCTTTCCCTACCATATAGCAACCCGGTGTGTGTGTGTGTGTGGGGGGGTCATCTCTCTTTCACAAACTACAAGCAAAACTTGCTGTGCAACCCTGCTCTCCCATTTCTGCAGTCTGGTAATAGTACTAATTTCCCAACATAGCACTAATTTCTCTAACTGAACACTTACAGAAGAGTTTTCTTAGGTGTCAAGGTTCAAAGGCAATGAGAAAATGCCATTTAATCAAAACTACTCTTGAAAATCTTTAAATTTTCCATTAAGTATAATATTTGAATTTTCATGAGTACAATTCTACACAGCAATACATATATATAAGTGCATAACATATACAGTAATGAACACATGATAAAAAGCACACAACCAAAATATAATTTTACCATTTTAATTTTTTTCTTTTTTTTTTTTTGCTGAACACTGATAACTAAATTTGCATGATATCATCATGCAGTATTTTTATATGGCCCTTCATGGCTCTCTAACAGCACCCTGTACACAATTTCTGGTGATGGTGATAAATTATAATAAGGAACCTCATGCAAGACACTGCAGAAATGCTTTACATTATTTCACTCAATCTTTATGAAAAAAGAAAAGAATAAGAAAAATCTTTATCTCAATTTTTACAGATAACGGAACTGAGGCTCAGAGGGGTTAAGTCACTCCTCTTGGGTCACACAAATCATAAATGGCACAAGTGAGACTCAAAGGCAGGGCAAAGTGATACAAAGCCAGGACTCTTAATGACTATGCTATACATAAACTTCCCTATGAAATCACATTTTAGAATTTATATACAAGCATATCTCATTTTATTGAGCTCCATTTTGCTGTGCTTCACAGATAGTATGCTTTCTACAATTAAAGGTTTGTGGTGACCCTGTGTTGAACAAGTCTCAGCACCACTTTTCAAGCAGCATTTGCTCACTTTGTGTCTCTGTATCACATTTTGGTAATTCTTTCAACATTTCAAACTTTTTCATTATTATTGTACTTGTTATAATTATCTGTGATCAGTGATCTTTGATGCTATTGTTGTAATTGTTTTGGGACACCACAAACCACACCCACATAAGATGGTGAACTTAATGTGTGTTCTGACTGCTCCACTGACCCCGCTGGTCCCTAACTCTCTCTTTCTCCTCGGGCTTCTCTATTCCCTGAGACACAACAATATTGAAATTGGGCCAATTAATAACCAAACAGTGGCCTCTAAGTGTTCAAGTAAAAAGAAGAGTCACCAGTCTCTCACTTTTAAATCATGAGCTGGAAATGATTGCTTAGTAAGGAAGGCATGTCAAGCCAAGATAAGCTGAAAGCTAGGCATCTTGCAACAAACAGCCAAGTTGTGAATAAATGCAAATGAAAAGTTCTTGAAGGAAACTAAAAGTGCTACTCCAGTGAACACATGAATGATAAGAAAGCAAAACAACCATCATTGCTGACATGGAGAAAGTTTGAGTAGTCTGGATAGAAGATCCAACCAGACACAACATTCCCTTAAGCCAAAGCCTAACCCAGACTAAGGCCCTAACTCTCTTTAATTCTATGAAGGCTGAGAGAGGTGAGGAAGCTGTAGAAGAAGAGTTTGAAGCTAGCAGAGGTTGGCTCATCAGATTTAAAGAAAGAAGCCATCTCCATAATATAAAAGTACAAGTTGATGTAGCAAGTGCTGATGTAGAAAAGCTGCAACAAGTTATCCAGAAGATCTAGCTCAGATAATTAATGAAGGTAGCTGCACTAAACAGATTTTCAATATAGACAAACAGCCTTATATTGGCAGAAGATGCTATCTAGGACACTCATAGCTAAAGAGGAGAAGTCAATGCCTGGCTTCAAAACTACAGAGGACAAGCTGATTCCTTTGTTAGGGGCTAATAAAAGAATTAGTTGAATTTTAAGCTGAAGCCAATGCTCATTTACCATTTTGGAAATCCTAGGGCTCTTAAGAATTATGTTAAATCTACTCTTCCTGTGTTCTATAAATGGAACAACAAAGCCTGGATGACAGCACATCTGTTGACAACATGGTTTACTGAATATTTTAAGCCCACTGTTGAAACCTTGTGCTAAGAAACGAAAGATCCCTTTCAAAATATTACTGTCCGTTGACAATCAACTGGTCACCCAAGAGCTCTTGATGGAGATGCATGATAATATTAATGCTGTCTTCATGCCTGCTAACACAACATCCATTCTGCAGCCCATGGATCAGGGAATAATTTCGACTTTCAAGTCTTATTATTTAAGAAATACATTTCATAAGGTTATAACTACCATAGATAGTGATTCTTCTAATGGATCTGGGCAAAGTAAATTGAAAACCCCCTGGAAAGGATTCATCATTCTAGATGCCATTAAGAATATTTGTGATTCACAGGAAGGGGTCAAAATACTAACATGAACAGGAGTTTGTTAGAAGTTGATTCCAACCCTCACGGATGACTTTGAGGTGTGCAAGACTTCAGTGAAGGGAGTAACTGCAGATGCGATAGAAAGAGCAAGAGAATTAGAAGTGGAGCCTGAAGATGTGACTGAATTGCTACAATCTTATAACAAAACAAATGAGGAGTTGCTTCTTATGAATGAACAAAGAGTGGTTTTTTGAGATAGCATTCATTCCTGGTAAAGATGCTGTGAAGACTGTTGCAACAAAGGATTTAGAACATTACATAAACTTAGTTGATAAAGCAGTAGCAGGATTTGACAGGACTGATTACAGTTTTGAAAGATGTTCTACTGTGTATAACATGTTACCAAACAGCATTGTGTGCTACAAAAAATTGTTTGTGAAAGAAAGAGTCAGTCGATGCAGCAAACGTCACTGTTGTCTTATTTTGAGAAATTACTGCAGCCACACCAACCTTCAGCAACACCACCCTGATCAGTCAGCAGCCATCAACACTGAGGCAAGATCCTCCATCAGCTGAAGGCTCAGATGATGGTTAGCATTTTTAGCAATAAAATACTTTTTAATTAAGGTATGCACATTGTTTTTTTAGACATAATGCTATCATATACTTAATGGACAACAGTAGTGTAAACATAACGTTTATATGTACTGGGAAACCAAAAAATTCATGTGACTCAATTTATTGAGATATTTGCTCTACTGCAGTGGTCTGGAACCAAACTCACAACATCTCCAAAGTACGCCTGTACTGTATACGTTACAGCATTTATTATGATACTAGTATTTAAACATCTGTGTCTCCCTCCTAACAATAAACTCTGTTATATCCACAGCATCTAGAATAGTGTCTAGAAATTTAGTAGATACCAACCCTAACAAATGTTGAGTGAACAGATGAATGAATAACTGCAAACTCAGACTGTTTCAACCCTCATAAATAGATCTGAATGTATGCATTTAACTAATTTGAAAAGTATAATTCTCAAATGAAGTATTTTGGATTACCTGCAGGGATTGCAAGATTTGTATTTTGTATTTTAAAATATTTTGAGACACTAAATGTAATGGGTAGTTTAAGTTGCTTCAGAGAAAAAGCATGTTTTCCAGGCTATGTTATCCCACACACTGCACCAAGGATAATCCTCAATTACAGTCAATATTTCAAAAAGCTTAACAGAAGGGTTTTATATTCCATTACTGAGTTTAAGAATCTATTTGATCTTTAATTAGTAGATAACATGGGCACAACAGCATTAACTCTATTTGTGACACAGAAAACAATTCAAGCATACATATGTGTAATATAAATTATTACAGTTATTAAGAATAAATGAATTTGAAAATAAAGGAAAAATTAGTTAAAACACAAATAACCTTAACAAGTAAAAGGGGATTAATGAGCTGAAATCCATGATGTACTTCAAGGCAAATTTTAAAGGTGTTTCATATGTCAGATGGCATGGTTTTATGAATATCTTGCAAGATGATAGTTACTATTTGAAAATCATATAAACCCCCTGCAACTCACTTATAACATGCCCTAAGTGTGCTAACTAGACTGCTTATAAAACATTTTTGTGGAAGGTGTATTATGTAAGTAATATGCTATAATCCGTTTACTCTTCAGGAAGAGGTAAAGAGATAAATTCACCTCTCTTTAAAAATCGTACCTAACCAATGTGGTTCATTAAAGATCAAATAAAACATAAAGAAATTTTAAGAGCTTAAAACAATGACTAAAGAAACCTACAGACAGTGAAAGCAGATCCATGGTGGCTGAGGGAAAAAGAAGCATAAAGGAACTTCCTGGGATCATGAAAATGTTCTGTACTTGATATGGTGGTGGTTATACAGGTATATTAAATCAAAACTCATTGAAATGTATTAAAATTGATGTGTTTTATTGTTTATACACTATACTTCAATAAAGTTGATTCTTTTCTAAATGCCTAAAAGAAGTATACCCTATGAAACCATAAAGTTCTAGCCATTTTATTTAGATTAAAAAAAAAAAAGTAGAACAATTCTAGTGAATTTCAACACTTTAACAAAAGTGTCATATTCCTTTGGGAAGCATGGTTTTTTGTACCTTGGTACAACTAAAAATAATGTTTACCAAGTCACAAGGAAATTCTAAATGTAAATGTATTTTAAAACAAAACATATCCTTCTCCAATTTCAATTTTTGTTTAGTATTATTATTTTACACAAGTTTTTTTTTAGGCTATAATATTTTTATTCTTGTTTTCTTGCTTATATTAATTTTTTGTTTTGAAAAACCTTAAACTTATAGAAATATTACAAGTACAATACAAAGAACTTTTTTTTTCTTCAACCATTTGAGAGTAAGTTGCCAACTTGATGCCTTGTCACCCCCAAATACTTCAGTGTCTACTTCCTACAAGCAAGGATATGTCTTCTAGCCATAATAAAACCATAAAAATCAGGAAATAAATGTTTATACCATACTACCATCTAATCTTCAATTCCCATTTAGATTGCACCAGTTGTCCCAAAGATGTCCTTTAGTGAGCAGAAGGATCTAGTTTAGAATCATGCATTGCATTTGATTGTCTTGTCTCTTTAATTTCCTTCAGTTGAAACCGTTCATTCTTCCTTGACTTTCATGACCTTGTCACTTTTGCAGATTAAAGACTAATTATTTTGTAGAATGTCCCTCAGTTGGGTTTGTCTGATGTTTCTTCAGGATAAGATTCAGGTTTTGTATTTGTGGCAGGAATATCACAGAAGTGATGCTGTGTCTGTCTCATTTACTTTTTTTAAACACCTTTATTGGAGTATAATTGCTTTACAATGGTGTGTTAGTTTCTGCTTTATAACAAAGTGAATCAGTTATACATATACATATGCCCCCATATCTCTTCCCCCTTGCGTTTCCCTGCCTCCCACCCTCCCTATCCCACCCCTCTAGGTGGTCACAAATCACCAAGCTTATCTCCCTGTGCTATGCGGCTGCTTCCCACTAGCTATCTATTTTACGTTTGGTAGTGTATATATGTCCATGCAACTCTCTCACTTTGTCCCAGCTTACCATTCCCACTCCCCTTATCCTCAAGTCCATTCTCTAGTAGGTCTGCGTCTTTATTCTCGTCTTGTCCCTAGGTTCTTCATGACCATTTTCTTTTTTTTTCTTAGATTCCATAGTATGTGTTAGCATACGGTATTTATTTTTCTCTTTCTGACTTACTTCACTCTGTATGACAGACTCTAGGTCCATCCACCTCACTACAAATAACTCAATTTCGTTTCTTTTTATGGCTGAGTAATATTCCATTGTATATATGTGCCACATCTTCTTTATCCATTCATCTGTCGATGGACAATTAGGTTGCTTCCATGTCCTGGCTATTGTAAATAGAGCTGCAATGAACATTGTGGTACATGACTCTTTTTGAATTATGGTTTTCTCAGGGTATATGCTCAGTAGTGGGATTGCTAGGTCGTATGGCAGTTCTATTTTTAATTTTTTAAGGAACCTCCATACTGTTCTCCATAGTGGCTGTATCAATTTACATTCCCACCAACAGTGCAAGAGGGTTCCCTTTCCTCCACACCCTCTCCAGCATGTATTGTTTCTAGATTTTTTCATGATGGCCATTCTGACTGGTGTGAGATATCTCATTGTAGTTTTGATTTGCATTTCTCTAATGATTAATGATGTTGAGCATTCTTTCATGTGTTTGTTGGCAATCTGTATATCTTCTTTGGAGAAATGTCTATTTAGGTCTTCTGCCCATTTTTATTTTTTTATTTTATTTTATTTATTTATTTATTTATTTATTTTTTTGTGGTACGTGGGCCTCTCACTGTTGTGGCCTCTCCCATTGTGGACCACAGGCTCCGGACGCACAGGCTTAGCGACCATGGCTCAGGGGCCCAGCTCAGGGGCCCAGCCGCTCCACGGCATGTGGGATCCTCCCAGACCGGGGCATGAACCCGCGTCCCCTGCATCGGCAGGCGGACTCTCAACCACTGCGCCACCAGGGAAGCCCCCATTTTTATTTTACAAAAGTTTTGAAAATGATTTCTGGTTTACAACTTTATCATATTATTTAATTTTGAATATTTAGTACCTTTGTTCTACCTTTCTGTGCTCAATACTTTCATTTTCCCAGTCTAAGTCTTCTGCAATAAAGGTTCCTTTATGTTCTGACATTCTATATTTCTTTAAGTTAGAGTCTCTGAAATTCTATGACTCTTTTAAGCCAGACTATGAGACAAATAAAACAATGCCCTAACTACCCCTTCATGAATTTCCTATCAGCTAGACAAGTCAGATCATAATTAGAAAGTTATTTTAAGATTTCTTTTTTTCACTTTCTGTAAAAGCAAACTGTGAACCATTTACACCCAGGTTAAACTTTAAAAGGATTATCAGTAATAGAATTTTAGGCAAACCTGTGAAGGGAATATTTTTATCTTAAACACATGGCAAACTACAGACAAATCACCACAGCCTTCTCAATTACCACTATTTGTTGTCTAGAGTGTATGTGTTATGAGTCAACAAAACAATCTTGAATCGCCAAAACAAAGTTACTTCCAGTATGGTAAACAAGGAAAAAAGTTCTCAGATATGAGGAGTCAACTAGATGACAACAAAAGACATAATAAAAGGAAAAAATAGAAGAAACAAATTTTAGAGCTGGCTTTAGAAAGTAACACATATAAGCAACTCATTTTTTTAACAGATGAAACGCTGGCCCATAGTTTGTGACTTAAGACATATCTTAGCTTGCCTGGCACAATTTTAGTGAAAATGGGGAGGGTAAGGGAAGATGAACTTTTTCCCTCCCAGCTTTACTGAGATATATTTGCCATATAACACTGTATATAGTAGTGGTTATGTATTCTCTTAAACAGTGTAGCTAATTCACAAAATTGTTCTCAATTTTTAAAACATTCAGCCAAGGCTGTTAATCAAATCAGATTCCAAGGGTTGCAGGTGGTTATATTCGATTTGTCCTATAAGAAAGACTACTAATTCTCTCCAATTTCAGCTGCAATTCTGAGTTGCTTAGCACTCAGGGTTGCCCATGTTTCTAGTTGCTATATCCAACGGACTTTGTTTCAGTCGGTAGCCTTCCTGGCCCCCCAACAATATCTACAACTGTTGGCCACACCATCTCTTTTCCTTGGTTTTAGTTAACACCCTCGCTCTTCTGGGACTCCTATTATCTCTGGCCACTCCTTTTCATTCTTAGTGAAGAGCCATTCCCTAAGGTTCTGTCCTAGGAAGCTATATAACACACTATATCTCCAGCCCCCTTGACCATAGGGTAATCTCATGGACGCAAAGCTCAACGCATGGCTTTTAACCCCAACTTCTCGAGTTCTATCTGCATTGCCACTTGCCAACTGGAAATCTTCACATGGCTTTTCCACAGACACATCCCACTCCACTTGCTTTTTTTTTTTTTTTTTTTTTTTTGCGGTACGCGGGCCTCTCACTGTTGTGGCCTCTCCCGTTGCGGAGCACAGGCTCCGGACGCGCAGGCTCAGTGGCCATGGCTCACAGGCCCAGCCGCTCCACGGCATGTGGGATCCTCCCAGACTGGGGCACGAACCCATGTCCCCTGCATCGGCAGGCAGACTCTCAACCACTGCGCCACCAGGGAAGCCCCCACTTGCTTTTTAATGAACCAAACATCTTTTCCCAGAAAACTTCTTCCTCCTCTGCTCCTATCTTAGTTAAGAACATCACCTACCTACTGTGTCTTAAGTTCAAAATCACAAATTCATTTTCCATCCCCCATTTCCTGACATATTCAATCCACCACAAACCTACCTCCACATTCTCTTTCATCTCCCTCTTCCTTTCTACTCTCAATACGAATGCAACGGTTCAAGTCCTCATTGCCTCTTGGTGTAATTGTTACAAAGGCAATGTTCTCTCTGCCTCAAGTTTCTCTCCACTCCAACATATCTTATTTACAGTTATCAATATTACCTGCTAAAATATATATCTAATCTTATTCAAAAATATCCTTAGGACTTGCAGAATAAAGTTTAAACTCCACAGCCTATATTCAAACCCCTATACAATTTGACTTACAACCGACATTCCCAGCCTCACACTCTACTATAGCTCTTGGGCCAGTACACTGGTTCTCATCAATTTCCTGAGCATTCTCTGCCCCTGACTCTACTACACCACAAACTTCTAAAGAGAAGTCATGCTTTAGACTACATGCCTTCTTAGAAACAACATGCAATAATGCTCATACTTAACCATACTTGTAAGAGTCATGAGCCAGAAAGTTCCAAAAAAAAAGTCTCCAAGCTCATCAACAAAAATCTAGGAGAATCAATAAATGAGGAAAATATCAGCCCCCCTAAGTTCATTAATCAGAAGGATGCATATCCATGAATTGGCAATGGCCTTCGGAAACCAATTATGACAAAGATGCATGGAGAAACAATAGCAAAAGGAGAGAAAAGAGACAAAAATTCAAAGGCAACAGAAGGAAAAGATAAGAGAAATAATGACTTAAGATGAGAAGAAGCAACAGAAGCAATGAGAAACAGTTCAAAGAAAAATAATAATAGAAAACAGACACAGTGAAGATGGGAGAAAGGGGGATGGTTCAACAACAGGGCAACAGCATGGAGATACTCCACATAGAGATACTCAACAAAGAAACATAACCGTCCTATAAACCGCAACAATTCACAGTAAAGGAATAACAAAACACCAGAAACATGATGAATTGAGTCACCAATCAACCTAATAAAGCTAATCGCCTCTTGAGATTTCCTTTTTTTTTCTAATTTAGAAAAATACAGGCTTTCCAAAATTGCACAGTATTACATGATGAGTAACAATATCTCCAGAGCTGAAAAGTAACTCTCTGTGCTAAGTCTTTTATTTCATTCACTTGCTCAAATAATTTTTCTTCTGAAATATGACACAGTCCCCTGCCTTCCTAAAGAAAATATATACATATCACAATTATATCTATTCAGGACAAAACAGTGCAGTGCTCATACTACTGCCCTACTGTGTAAGAAGTATACTATTAGACCCACGATAGAAGCCTTGCTACCATCTACAAATGGAGGAAAGTTTAAAACTGTGCTAACCTCAAAGCATAAAAATGGATGCTTCCTGAGCCCAGACCTGTGTCTCAGTTTTCTTAATATTTTTCATTAAAAAAAAAAATCCTAAGCACTGTTCTGCCTGAATGTGACTCCTGGGTCTGTAGTATAGACTAGGGATTTCCAAACTTCAGTCATCCTTATACCATCTTTAAGATTTTTGCCATATTCTCATACTATTAATATTCTTATTTACTTTTTTTGGTAAACAGACTTTAACTCATTTTTATTACTCAGCTTCATTCTAAAACCAAGTATCTGCTGTGATATATATATGTATAAATGAAAATTTTATAGTAAAAATATAACTACTTACATAAAAATTGTTCACCTGCATACTATTTAAAATTATTTTTGCATATATCATCAATAAAGTGTACCACACTTTAAGAAATAGTAGTGAAATATACCATACTTATGTATTTATGATTTACATAAGAGGAGGCCTCACTGAAAAGATTAAAACCTATATATTTGCATCTATATTCTAACCAAAAAGGATTTTTTGAGCTAATATGATTAAATGATTGCTGTACATTTTCTAGAGTAGTTTTGGCATTTCAAATTAAGCCATGTCATTAGAAGGAAGAATGTACTGGTAACATTACTAAACAACTAAGGAAATGCTTTACAGAACCCATCTGCTAATACAACACTCTGAAAGATTTCATGTTACTTTAATTTAGCAACTTAACTAAATTTACTTGAGCAGTAAGTTATAGGTTGCTGGGTTTAAGATGGAGGATAGGTTAACTGTTCTTGAATTTATTCACATAGCAACACTCCCGACTTTATGCAGTGCCTGGCATCCTTTCTTCTCAATTTCCTCACACACTATTGAGGAATTACCTCTCTCAAATTGTGTGTGGTCTTCCCCAGCTAAAGTTTGCCTGCTGGAACACGGCCCTCTCCTGCAACTCTGAATTTTTACCAAGGCAGTCAGAAGCTCTTCATAGCAATGGTGCCCTGACCAGGCTGCCCCAGTTGTGAAACAGATGCTATGCATCCTGGTTCCTATTTTTTTAAGCCCTTTGTAGTCCCCTTGGTTTGTTTCTCTTAGACATGAGCCCTCAGCCTCCTATCAATTCTCTGAGCCCCACAAAACTCTTCTAATAGCCATCTTTGTGCTTGGTAGGAGTTGGTTTTTATTGCTTGCAAAAAAGAAGCTTAAATAATACAAAACAAAATGATGTTTCATGATTGAAAATGTAATCAACTCAGTTTTCAAAAGTGTCATCTAAGCTAGTACACGGTTCATCAAAAATCTTTTTCACCAAATTTTTTTGGATCAAAAGAATTTTTTTTGATGATTAATTTCACTGTTTTATACCTACAATGAAATAAAGTATCAGAAGTATAAGCTTACCTTAGGTTAGCTAATCTATTAACTGTAAAATCAAAATCTTTACCCTAAGGAAACAGTCAAAAATTAGAAATAAAAATTTTTAACAATTTTCTGCTCATTTCAATGATTCAACATGTGTCCTAAGACATTATTCAAAATAAAGAATCTTACAGAAATATTTCATGAGAAATGTAATCCATTATAAGAGATTTTCTACCTCATACCTTTAAAGATTCATTTTGTTTCCTTTTTCATTGAGGAATAATTTACATACAGTAAAATGTACCCATTTCAACTCTATGGTTTGATGAATTTTAGTAACTGTATATAGTCATATAAGATTCACCAAAATCAAGATACAGAACAGTTCTATCACCTCCAGACTTCCTCATGCCCCTCTGCAGTCAATCCCCTCCACCAACCTCAACCAGCTACTTAAAGATTTATTTTTAGTGTTATCTATCTCTGTAGTAGCACTGAATGCAAAAAAAATCTGGGTCATGTGTACTAAAGTATCTTCTAGTGGGAACAGCCAAATCTTAGGGTTTTGGTGTAGAATAACATCCATACCATCATTTACAATAGCCAAGACATGGAAGCAATCTAAGTGTCCATCAATGGATGAACAGATAAAGTTGTGCATATGTCTCCAACAGAATATTATTCAGCCATAAAAAGGAAGGGAATCCTACCATTTGCAACAGCATGGATGAACCCTGAAGACATTATGCTAAGTGAAGTAAGTCAGACAGAGACAAATATTGTATGATCTCACTTATATGTGAAATCTTAAAAAAAAAAAAAAGAACTCATAGAAAAAAAATTTGTGGTTACCAGAGGCAGAAGGTGAGGGAGGGGAACTGGAGGAAAGCTGTCAGAGTTACAAACCCCAGTTATAAGATTAAAGGAAGTGCTAGGGATGTAATGTACAACATGATGACTATAGCTAACACATTGCTATATAAGATATATTAAAGTCGTTAAGAGAGTAAATCCTAAGAGTTCTTGTCACAAGGAGAAAATTTTTTTCCTTTTTTCTTTTCTTCTTATTGTACTTTTATGGGAAGATGCATGTTAGCTGAACCTATTGTGGTCATTTTACAATATATTTAAATCAAAACATCATGCTGTATACCTGAAACTTACACAATGATGTATATCAATTATTTCTCAATAAAACTGGGGAAAAAAGGTCAAAAAACAGAGGCACAAATTCCCAAAAGGAGGAGGAATTCTTTCTGATATACCATCAATGAACAATGATTTAATAAAAATTGAAGTTGACAAGAAGGCCAACTTGGTACAATGTTGTTATGGTCTAGAAATAAAGTTTTAGAGAATGCTGACAGTCAAAAGAGGGTGGGGCTTCCCTGGTGGCACAGTGGTTGAGAGTCCGCCTGCCGATGCAGGGGACACGGGTTCGTGCCCCGGTCCGGGAAGATCCCACATGCCATGGAGCGGCTGGGCCCGTGAGCCATGGCCACTGAGCCTGCGCGTCCAGAGCCTGTGCTCCGCAATGGGAGAGGCCACAACAGTGAGAGGCCCGCGTACCGCAAAAAAAAAAAAAAAAAAAAAAAAAGAGGGTGAAAATGACAATGCAAGTCCTATCTGGGAGAAAGGTGCTTTCACTGATTGATTAATCAGTCCTGTAAATACACAGCCATGTATAGAAATTCTTCATCTTCACTTTAAGAGATAAAAAAACAAGCTGACATTTGACATTTTTCACTATCTTCCCAAACATCTATGTCTGTATTTTCACAGTACAAAAATCTATATTGACAATGATGACCCTTAAGCCATTAAAAAAGGTTAAAGTGTTATTTTCACTGTGTTGGAGAAAACCAGAAAAGTGTCAACCTCCCGATACTGAATTATTACATGCAACTATAAAATAACTGAGCATTTACTATATGCCAAGCATTGTTTTAAATGCTTTATGTGTATAACTCATTTAAATCCTTCCAACTGCCCTATGAAATAGATATTTAGCTACTAAATGCCTAGAACAGGGCTGGCACATAGTAGGTATTCAATATTTGTTATGAATAAATAATGATCCACATCTACTTTGCAGATAAGGAAACAAGCTCCTAAATTATAGAGCTGGCTCAGAATCACAGAACTACTATGTGGCAGTCAGAATTCAAACCCAGGAAGTTATCTCCAGAGCCCACATTTTTAACCCTTCACTATTCTGCACCTTTAACATAAATGCTACCTTTTCTCTAAAGATACAATCTATTATTGCTGTATATATGCAGTAGAAAGATTAAGAAAAAACTGAAAGATTAAGAAAAAAGTAACTCTTACCTTTTTACTTTCCCAGTTTTCAAAGCATATATAGAGTGTGTCATAATTTCTTGCCACTAACCAGCGTGTTACTTAATTTCTGAGTCTCAGTTTCCAGGGATACTAATATCTCGCTTTACAGAGTTAAATAAATAAATGCACATAAAGTGATTAGAAGAGTGTCTGACACACAGTGTTGTGTAGTAGCTAAAATTATTACTTAATGTTCACTTAAAATGTCATTCCTACCATTCTTATCATGGAAGAGAATAGTTCATATGAAAGTAATTTATTGTTAAATACCTTGCACCCTGTACACCCAGATGACAGCTAAATAGTTAACCACATTAACAAAAATTTTAATGTTCATTACAAGACAAGTTACACTCTTCTGATTTTTACTTACAACACTCCCAGATTTTTTCTGAAAATTTCTCTTAATACCTAAGTACTTTTCCTATGATCAAGATCACATCACTTTTCAGTGTAGTCAAAAGACCTGTTTAAAGAATTGTTCTTAGCTCCCTTCTTTGCTGATGTGGTATTTTCCCCCCTATAGCACAGGAACCCTTTTTACTTTCTTTTTCAAGATGCTAAAATGTATTACATAACAAACTTAATGTTAATCTATATAATCACTTGTAATCAAAAGAGAACCACTGAATGCCCACATAAGTGTTAAAGGCACTTATATCCTTCCAACATTAAGAATATGAGCATACTGCACACTTCCGCCTCAAATTACACGGATTTTCTTTAAGATTATGGAACGTATTGTAAGAGCAGCATACAATTTTCCAACACAATAATTCTTTTGCAGTTGAAAGGTATCCTGTAATATTATCAGCATCAATGGGAAAAGACTCCCAATTTTCAATGTGACAAAGCTTTACCTTCAGTTAACAGCAATTTTCACATGCATAACTGCAAAAAATATGGGAATAATATAACTAATCATTCTTGACCCTAGACCATTTCAAAGCAATGAATTATCATTCAATGTACGTTAAAAAAAACTAAAAATAGTTTAAAAACTGATTCATAAAAAAAGAACAACAATGCGCTTTTATTAATAAAGTCCCTATTAATACAATGTTACTGGGAAATGCTGATTTAATTACCTTTATTTTTATATAGTAATTTATTAGGCAACAGACTTAATGGTATGTGAAATAAATGTCTTTCAAGCTAATTCAGCACTTTACGTTTATATGTATCTTTAAAGCATTCTAAAAGATCTCAATTAGTTAATAAGAATTTTTTCAGCATCACGACCTTGAGTAAGTACTATGTTTACAAAAACTGAAATAAGGAAACAGTACTTACTAAACCAACATGTACTGTAAACTTAGCAGCCTGCGATTTAGCAATATTTTATCCCAACAACTAATTATATAGGAGGTGTTAAATTCAAAGTCTTCTGAACTTGGAAAAGTATATGTAATAAATGTGCCTTTTTACAAAATTAGACACAGAATAGTATTTGTCAAATGTAATTTTATTCTCCAACCGTTCTGTGACATTGTCGAAGAACAGACTAAGAAAATATATGGTAATTCAAATTGGAAAGAAAGCTTATGAACTTTAAACTATACTACTTCATTAACTGTACATGAATGAGGTGTTCCACTGAAATCCAGAAAATTGAAAATTATGCCTTTAAACAACTTCTAGATGGCAATTATGAGAAGTCTGATATAATGGGAGAGAGTCTAGGGGCAGAGGATATGTGATCAGGCCTAGGTTTTATACCTTACTGATTGTGTATTTCAGACAAATCACTTAACTATAACTAAGCCTTGGTTTTCTCAGCTGCAAATATGAAGATAATATTACCTAGCTTACAGGACTGCTGAGAGGATAAAACCAGAAAAGATATAAACGCATTTGTAAACTATAAAGTATAAATTAGTATAAAGTACTATATACATGCTACTAATTATATACTTACTACCACATACTTCCTTGCCTTCTTAAACAGAATACATTGAACATAATTTAACCTATGGCCATTAATTCTGAATATAAATTATCGTACTAAGCTGTAAATAGGGACCAAAGGCACTGTGAGCCAGGCTAAAGGAGGCCAAGATATTAGGCTGATTGTTTTAATGCCACTTTATAGGTCTGGTTGCCTTCTGCACAGTTAGTTGTTGGCTGAGACTTCCTGCTGCTATCAGCACACTCAGCTACTTATAGGGAACCTTCCCAGAATAACACTGGTTGGAATTCTCTCTCCTATAATTTGCTGCTCCACTTCCTCTTTCAACAGATAACTCTGTTTTCTCCTTCACAGAGAAAAAAAGAAACCACCAAATGAGAGCTCATCATCTTCCTGCTACCAAACTGACAAATGAACCAGCTCTTGGATCCAACTTTCCTTCTCTCCTATAACAATAGAGACAGACCCCTCCCTTCTCTTACCTAAAGGGAATCCTTCCACCTATGCTTCAGATGCCATTCCCTTCTGACATCTGTCAGTTATCCTCTCTCCCCTACAACTTAAATCCCAAGCTTTCTCTTGGCTACTTCCCATAAAATTTAAACATGCTCAAGTCTCTCCATCTTCTAAAAGGAAAAGCAGAAAAAGCCTTTAATCACACTCCAGCTACCCTCATTCTCCTTACCTGCCAGCTATACCTCTCCTAGAGAAATAACACTAAATGCACTTTTACTAGGGGACGGTACCCAAGAGGAAGGGAGGCATGGCAGAGAGAAGGGGAGGCAGGGGTTACAATTAAGACAATTTTGAAACAATAAGTAGAGTTAATCGGGTGAGGTAGGGGAAGGGGCACAGTGGACCAGGCAGAGAGAGCAGTGGCAGGAACAAGGCCTCACTGGAGTAGGTTTAAGAGAGATAGGAAGAGAGAGGTTGGAAAAAGGAAGCAGAGGCAACTTTTGGAAACAGTTTTTGCTGCAAAGAATAACAGAGTTGGGGCAAGAGGTGGCAGAAATGGGTTGAGAGAAAAGGTTTTTTCCCAAAGATGGGAGAAATAATGGCACATTTTAATGCAGATAGGAATAATTCAGGAGGACAAGTCAGATTCTACAAATTCAATCGTTTCTTTAATAGGGAGCTGAGGACTCAAAGAAACCTAATGAACCCAAATCCAAATGAAACGACCCTCCCTAGAAGACAAAAAAAATCCATCACTATTTTTACCTTTGGCACAGCAGTAGGAGCAGGAAACCAATACTGACACAGATAAGAAGAAAATGAACTTTAATTTTAAAGGCCAAGTGTAGACTGGCACGACAATTTAGAATCCTTCGCCCTCCAAACACAATATAGATTCCGCACCCACCCACCAACTCTATCCTATAGGCCTCTGCCAAGTGTTCACAAGTAAGAATAGACACAGGGCAGGAGAGCCAAAAATCACCCACGAAGCACACTCACAAGTGGCTTACTCAAGTCAGAAGGCAGGACTGGAGCAGTGAGAGAAACCCTCTAAGGAATCCAGACTTCACACTGAGTACCAGGCAGAGTCATCCACAGCTAAGGGAAGAACAGGAAAACTGAGACAGACCACTCCTAACATGCAGGGGACCTGCTGCAGTCCAAAGACAGGGCAGGAGAGCTAAGACAAATCCTGATGGGACTCAGATCTCAAGTTCTGCTACAGGGGCAGTTCTGATCCTGCTAAAACCATTTGAAGCCTATGTTGAAATGAATCACGAAAGCAATAGCAAGCAAAAAAACTCAGCTCAATTACAGACCAGACTGACTTAGACTGCCACACAAGTTGCCTTACAAAGAACGGGCATGCCCATCCCTGAGAATATAGGTATTCTTTACTTCAGTCTCTACTTTTCATTTACAAACGATTGTGACATTCAATAAAAAAATTATGAGACATGCAAAGCAGCAAGAGAATTTGGTCCATCATCAAGAAAGGATACAGAACTGAAACAGGAGGGAAGGGGGCAGGGCACAACCTTTAAAAGAACGACACAGCTGTTAAGGATACGACAAAAACTGGTTAGAACTAATTAGGCCCAAGATGGAGAAGATTCAACTTCCAGTAGACCTTGAGCCTCCTTATACGTTTACTGGAATACATTAGCAAGCTAAATGACTCACCCACCAGTGCCGTGACAGTTCCGAGGCTAACCATAAAAGGTCAAAAAGTAGGCAGTGGCCCAATTCCTGGAAATCCCGGCCCTTCCCCAAAATAGCTGGAATAATCCTCCCACTTATTAGCCTATGAAATTACCGAGCCCATAAACACCAACCACCCCATATTTCGGGGTCACTCTCATATTTTGAGACAGACCACATTCTGTCTATGGTATGTGTATCTCTCAGGGCCTCTCGCCTTCTGAGATGGCCCACATGCTATGGAGTGTGTATCTCTCTCAGTATATCTACCTCTTACCTATCACCTTGCCTCTCACTGAATTCCTTCTGTACTGAGACATAAAGAACCTGAGCCTCATTAAGTCCTGAGACCAGGTGTGCAATTTCAATTAAAAGACAGTGGGTTCAAGTCCCAGCCCATGGGTTCAAGTTGCAACCTGAGTTTTGGCTGACTAAGAGTCTTGGCCCATGGGTTCAAGTTCCATTCTGAGTTTTGGCTGTGTTTCAGTCCCAGCCCGTGTGTTCAAGTCCCAGTCTAAGTTTTTGCTGGGTTCAATTCCCATCTGAGTTGCAAGGTTTCAGAAGCAGACCCAGAGATGACCCAGACGTTAGAATTACCAGACAAGGACTTAAAAAAAAAAAAAAAAACTGCATTAGAGTATCTAGTGGAAGTGGTACACAACACTAGAAAGAAAAAGATGAAAGAGAGATGAAAACTATGTAAAAAGAGATGGGAGAAATACTAGATACAAAAATTATATGATAAAGAGTAAGAATTTCTTTAATGAGTTTATCAGCAGGTGGACACAGTAGAAGGAAAAATAAAACCAGTGAACTTGAAGACAGGTTCATAGAAATTATGCAAACTGAAATAAAAACAGAAAAAAAAGACTAGGGGAAAAAAGAACAGAGTATTCAATAGTTGTAGTACAATCTAATATATATGTAATTAGAATCCCAAATGAAGAAGAAAGGAAGAATAGAGCAGAAAAAAAAAATGTGAAGACATAATGGCTGAAAACATTCCAAAACCAAAGAAAGAAAGATATCAACCAAAAATCCAAGCTCAGTTAACCCTAGATAGGATAAATGCAAAGTAATCACATTTTAGGCACATGCCAGAGAAACCACTAAAATCAAAAGATAAAGACAAAATTTTGAAAGCAACCAAAGAGAAAGACACATTAAAAAGAGGATATGAATTACAGCTGACTTCTCATCAGAAACAACTGAGTAGGAATATTTCAAATAAAATAATAACATTATACTATGGAGTTCATAGCATATATGGAGATAAAATATATGAAAACAAGAAGAAAAGGGAAGGAAGGTGGTAAATGGAAGTGTACTGTTGTGAGGTTCTTACACTGTGAAGTAATAATATTTTTTGAAGGTAAATTTGATAACTTAAAGATACATAGTATAATCTCTAGAATAATCACTAAAAACATATATATTAATCGAAGCATAACTAAAAATTCAACAGAGGAAATAAAATATCAAAAAAAAAATTCACCCAAAAGATGCTAAGAAAGGCAAAACAGAGGAACAAAGAGCAAACAGGACAAATCCAGAAAAAGGTTACAAATTTAAACCCAAACACCGCCAATAATTACATTAAATAGAAGTTAACTAAGGAGTGGGGGAAATGAAGTGTTGTTCAAAAAACACATAAAAACTCCCAGTTACAAGAGGAATAAGTTCTAGGGATCTAATGTACAGCATTGTGACCATAGTTAACAATACTGTATAGTATACTTAAAAATAGCTAAGAGATCTTAAAAATTCTCACCACACACACACACACGCAAAGATAACTATGTGTAGTGACAGATAGGTTAACTAACTTATTGTGTTAACCATTTCCCAATATATATGTATATCAAATCATCATGTTGTACACTATAAACTTACCCAATGTTATGTGTCGATTAGATCTCAGTAAAGCTGGGGGGGAAATGTAAACGGACTAAACACTGCCAATAAAAAGGCAGAGATGGACAGATTGAAATTTTTTTAAGATCCCAATTACTCACTATATACAAGAAAACACACATTAAACATAAAAGAGACACACTGAAAGTGAAAGGATAGAAAAAGATAAATCATATAAACACTAAGGATAAGAAAGGTGTGTGGCTAAGAAATATCAAAGTAGACCTCAGGAAGAGTACTGTCAGAAATACAGAGGGGAATTTTATAATGATCAAAGGTTCAAATTCATGAAGACAATCTTAAATATATAGCTGTACATAATAAAAAGGATCCCAAATAAAGAAAACAAAAATTAACAAAATTAAAAAGAAAAACTGACAAATCCACAATCACAAAGATGTTATGTCCTTCTCTCAGAAACTGATAAAACAAATTGACAAAAAAAAATCAATAAGGATATAAAACATTTGAACAATGCTATCAACTTGACCTAATAGACATTTATAGAACGGTATACTCAATAATAGAAGAATACATATTTTTCAAGTGCATGGGAACATTCACTAAGACCAGATGCTAGGCCATAAAAAAGTTTTAATTAATATAGAGGAATGAAATCATACCAAATATATTTTCTAATCACAACAGAATTAAATTAGAAATCAATAAAGAAAGTTCTGAATATTTTCCAATATTTAGAAATTAAACAATGTACTTCCTAGTAACCTACAGGTCAAAGAAAACTATTACAGGAGAAATTTTAAAATAGTTTGAACTGAATAACAAAAATACACATATCAAAATTGGCGGGATGTAGCTAAAGCAGTGCTCCTGGTTTAGAGAGAAATTTATAACTTTAAGTGACTATGTAAATATGTAAGAAAAGAAGACAGGTATACAATCAATGATGCGTGTTTCTACATTTATAAACTAGGCAAATAAAAGCAAGTAAGTAGAAGAAAGGATATCATAAAATTAAAAGAAGATTCCAAGTAAAGAGAAATGACAAACAATATAAAAATATCAACGAAGTAAAAGTTGTTCTTGGCAAAGATTAAAGAAATAGATAAACCTCTAGCAAGCCTCATCAGGAAAAAAGAAATAGAAAACACAAATTACCAATATAAAGAATCAAAGGGAAAACATAACTACATAACTTAAGCAATAAAAGGAGAATAAGAAGATAGTATGAACATTATGACAATAAGACTTCTTAAATGAAATGGACAAATTGTTGAAAAACACAATTCACCTATGTTGACAAAACAGAAAACAGAAAATCTGAATAGCCTTATAGCCTCTAAAAATAATTAAATTCAAAATTGCAAAACTTCCCACAAAGAAAACTTCGGGCCCAGATGACTTCCCTAGTAAATTCTATTAAATATTTAAATAAGAAACAATGGCAATCTTACACAAACTTTTTCAGAAAAGACAGAAAATGGAATCATTTCCCAATTCTTTTATGGGGCCAGCATAACCATGATACTAAATTTAGACACAGACATACAAGAAAAGAAAATTATACCAGTATACACCATGAACCTAGACATAAAAGAACAGCAACTGGAATCCTGCAATAAATAAAAAACACAATACTTCATGAACAAGTAAGATTTGTTTATCCTAGGTATGCAAAATAAGTTTAACATAAGAAAAATCAATATAATTCAGTATATTAATAGGTTAAATAGGGGAAACTAATACATGCAAACTTCAATAAATGTAAAAAAAAATCTAATAAAGTTCAATACCCATTCATGATAAATACTCTCAGAGGCTAGGAATAGGAAAAATTTCCCCAACCTGATAAAGGGCATCTTAAAAAACACAGCTAACACTCTATTTTTTTTTTTTTTTTTTTTTTTTGCGTTACGCGGGCTGCTCACTGCTGTGGCCTCTCCCGTTGCGGAGCACAGGCTCCGGACGTGCAGGCTCAGCGGCCATGGCTCACGGGCCCAGACACTCCGCGGCATGTGGGATCTTCCCGGACCAGGGCTCAAACCCGTGTCCCCTGCATCGGCAGGCGGACTCTCAACCACTGCGCCACCAGGGAAGCCCTAACACTCTATTTAATAGTAAAATATTGAAGGTTTCCCCCCTAAAATCAGGAACAAGGCAAGGATATTTCCTCTCACACTTCAGTTGAACACTGTAATAGAAGCACATAACTAGTGCATTAAAGCAAGAAAAATAAATAAAAGGCATACAGATTACAAAGAATTAAAGCTCTCTTCATTTGCAAATGGCATACTTGTGTTGGTATAAAATTCTAAGGAATCTATAAAAACAGCTACAGGACAACTGACAAGCAAACTACCAAGACTGTGGGATACAAGATCATTATATAAAAATAAAGTACCAAAAACATTTCTAAAAACTAGAAATAAATCTAAAGAGAGATGTGTAATACCACACTGAAAGTTCTAAAATATTTCTGAGAAATTAAAGATGACTCAAGTTATGGAGAGATCTAACATATTCATGGATTAGAAGACTCAGTATTGTTAAATATTATTAAATGTCTATTCTGCTAAAATGGATATATATTCAATACAGTCACAACTAAAATTCAAGCAGTATTTTTTTTTTTTTTTTTTTTTTTGCGTTATGCGGGCCTCTCACTGTTGTGGCCTCGCCCGCTGCAGAGCACAGGCTCCGGACGCGCAGGCCCAGCAGCCATGGCTCACGGGCCCAGCTGCTCCGCGGCATGTGGGATCTTCCCAGAGCGGGGCACGAACCCGTGTCCCCTGCATCGGCAGGCGGACTCTCAACCACTGCGCCACCAGGGAAGCCCCAAGCAGTATTTTTAATAGAAATGTATAAGCTGATTCTTAATGTCTATGTACATGTAAGCAATCTAAAATAACCAAAATAAATTTGAAGAGAAAAATAAGATTAGAGAATTTAACTTTATGTGACTTTAAAACTGACTATAAACCTACAGTAATCAAGAAAAATGTATTAGTAAAAGGATAAACAAATATATTCAACAGAATAGGGTTCAAAAATAGACCCATCTTGCCAAAACAATCCAATGGAGAGAGGAAAATCTTTTCAATAAATGAGGAACAACTGGATATCCATACTTAGAGAAAAACAAAAACATGACTTCCTGTATCACACGATACATAAAAATCAGAGGTCTAAAAGTAAAAGCAAACTATATATCTTCTAGAAGAAAACACAGGAGAATATTTTTATAACCTTCTTAGAGAAGACACAGAAAGCACAAATCATAAAACAAAAATTTGATAAATTATATTTCACCAAAACAAAAAACTTCTCATCAAAAAGCACCATTAAGAAAATGAGCTGGCAAGCCATAGGCTAGGAGAAAATACATACAATACATACACAAGTTCAATAATATATTTAATTTTTAAAAACGAGCCTTCACAAAAGAAAAGTATACAGATGGCTAAAAGCACATTAAAGAAGAGCTTAACATCATTAGCCATCAGAGAAATACAAAATAAAACCACAATGAGATTTCACTATAAACACAGGAGGATTGTGCAGTGGTTCTCAATGAGATATAGAGGTTTGCAATTTTTAGAGCCAGGAGACATCTGTAGTTGTTACTAGCATCTAGAATGCTGCTAAACATCCTATAATGCACTGGACAGCCCCACATAACAGTTGTCCTGCCCAAAATGTCAATGGTGGCAAAACTGAAAAACCTCTAATAGATTAATTGAAAGAGACTAATAGCATCAAATATTGGGGAAGATGTAGAGCAACTGGAACTCTCTGATATATTACTAGAGGGTATGCAAAACGGTTCATTCACTTTGTTTGACATTTGACAGACATTACCATATTAAGTGCAAATGGCTTCTTGTCCAATTAAACGCCAAACGACCTACAAGGCCCTGCATGATCTAAACCCAGTCTACTTCTCCAGCCTCATCTCTCAGTTAACTGAGGCACAAGGATGATACAGTATTAGGAAATTTTTCAAAAAAGTCCATTTGATTTTACTGACAGAAATCTTAAAAATCCTGAGACAAAAGAAACCTTAACATCATTTAGCTCAATTTATTACCTAAAGCAGGGATAAATAATACATTCTTGACAGTGAAACACCTACTGTCTCTCACAATAAACACTAAGTTATGGCAAAAATCTCATAGATCTATCTGATAAAAACTAGAGAAACAACTAATATTATATAAGTAATGGTCCTCTACTCTTTTTGTAAACTGAGTTAACTGGAGACCATTATAGTTAGTGATATTGCCTTAAGAAACCTCACAATATAGGCTGAAAAAATTAATATAGTGGTTTAGAAGGATACTATCTATTTATAAATACCACAACTCATTTCACAAAAGAATGGAATCAGGTGAAAAACAGTGTTTAACTGGCCTAAGTCAGTATTATTCAATAAAAATGCACTGCAAACTATAAATGCAAGCCACATATGCAATGTTTAAAAAGCAGATGAGGGCTTCCCTGGTGGCGCAGTGGTTGAGAGTCCGCCTGCCGATGCAGGGGACGAGGGTTCGTGCCCCGATCCCGGAAGATCCCACATGCCGCGGAGCGGCTGGGCCCGCGAGCCATGGCCGCGGAGCCTGTGTGTCCGGAGCCTGTGCTCCGCAACGGGAGAGGCCACAGCAGTGAGAGGCCCGCGTACAGCAAAAAAAAAAAAAAAAAAAAAAAGCAGATGAAGTCAATTTTGATACTACATTTACTGTATATGCAAATATATGCACATATATTATGTATAACATATGCAAAATGGCCAATATATACAAAATATTATCACTTCAACATTTAATGAACATAATATCTTTAGACTATTTTATATTCCTTTTCTGTACTAAGTCTTCAAAATCCAATGTGTGTTTTATACTTACAGCACACCTCATTTTGGACTAGCCAAGTTTCAAGTGCATAATAGCCACATGTAGCTAGTGTCTACTGGATGCTAATGTCGCTTATAACATGACACACTTCAAGGAATTTTACATGGATTCTTTCATTTTATCCTCCCTGAGGTACATACAGGGGAAAGTAACTTGTCCAAGTTCTCAAGGTTAGTTAGGGGTAGAATCAGGATTTTAACTTAATCAGCATGACTCAGATCTGGTCCAAACCACCATGCTATCTCACCTCAAATCAACTTTTTTCTTTTACAATATTACTGAAACTTTCAGGTAACCAAATAATACTTTGATTCCTGCTTTGATATTACATATTCATTTTACGGACACCTAAATTTCCGGTCACATAAAAAACCTGATTTTCTCCCTATGATTTAGAAAATGAAAGAAAAGATTTACCGTTAATATGAGTTTTTGATACTTTTGCTTCAGGTCTGACACACTTGCAGATGGGTCTGCCTCCAGAATGCTGTACCAATCCTTTTTTGGTATCTGCTCAAATGCCATCATGCCTCGAACAAGAAGTGAGCCTTCTCAGAGCAACTGAATAGAAATATTAATGACAATTCATTACGGTTTGCATGTATCTAAGAATTAACTAGGTACAGCTTCCCTAAGTTCTATAATATTTAATTAAGTCACGATTATAATGCTAACCTGAAGCATATGAAGCATATATTTTCATTTAAGACGCCCCAAGAATTTCATATATGAGTATACAGACAAGTGTGAAAAACCTGATAAATGTTTCATGATATACGCTTACATCTTAAATTAACGAGTATACAACAGCATAAAAAAAAATAGAAATCGATGATGAACCCGAGCGGTGGATGACCCTCTAAGAAAGGTATTTCTGCTAGTCTCTTGGTAAAAGCGACACACAGTAAGTACTCACTAAACACACTAGAGTTTAACAAATGTTTACAAAAAGAATAAATATTCTTAAAAAGCAAAACGAAGAATTAAAATGAATTTGGGAGCATTCCCTCTTAATGTCTCCAGTTCACTTCTTTTCTTCCAGATTACCTTAAAAGAATAACATGCGAAATTGGCAGTCAGCACCAGCAGGTAGAGAGCAACAGTCCCTCGGTTATCGGAGAGGCGCTCAGACCTCGCAAAGAGCTCCTGAACCTGTTCACTGGAGGATACGGCAGCCCTCCAGCAACCGAAAAGACCTCTCTAGGAGCCCCAGAACCAGGGAACCTCTTCCCACAGCCATGAACTCAACGAGACATCCGGGGCTTCCTCAAAATTGGTACTCGGAAATCCTCTGCATTCACAGTCGGCTCTGTAGCCCAGCCACAGGCCGGTACTCTCTCCTGGCTTCACTAGATATCAAACTTACCAAACTTAGTAGAGCCACAGGCACTCACTCCTCACCGGCCGTCTGCCAAACCTCGGAATCCGTTTCTACTTCCGCCGGAAGTCATTGCCCTGACGCGATCACGTTTCTAGCCGAGCCGCAGTGGCTGAGGCACCAATCTGAAGCGCCGTTCCGCCCCGCTGGACGCGGTCGCTATGGTAACCCAGCCGCCGTTTCCACAGAGTTTACCAACCGTAAGTGCCCGAGCTTTGGAAAAAGGCGTCCTTCTCCTCGTTCTAACTCGCTCTTATACTGGCTCCCCGAATGTCGCTTCTCTTCTCTCCCTCAGTGAGCACCCCCATCCCCCGGGCTTCCTCCGCCTTCCCCAAAGCTTCCTCCGCTTACTCTACCCAGCGCCGCTCCCAATTCTTTCGTGGTTGGCGAACGTAGTACTATGGCGGGGGATGGCGGGTGAAGCGGGGGTACTGTTGGGATTGGCGGGATGAGAAGGATGAGGAGAACTGATTCCTCCCGTCTCCCAAGACTTCCTTTGGAATGTTCTCATTCCAAAATTAAGAGAACTAAAACCTATGCTGAGTAAAGTTTTTCAGTTTTAATATTTTTTTCTGGAAGAGATGTTCAACTTAGTTATTTCTTTTAGATTTTAAGCAACCAACTTGAAAAATGAAAACTTTTCAAAATCCTTTCACACTCTTAGCAAGTCGTCCTGTTCCCAGGGTAGCCATGCTATCCTTCAAGCTCACAGAAAAAGCAGAATAAAACGCTCGCTTTCAGGCTGTTTCTGGGCACTCCAAATGGGCAGTTAGTTGTTTTGTTAGCTTTTTCCTTCTTCCCTCTCCCTTTCATTTGTTCTGTTGTTCCCTTGTATTATCAAACCTCTGTGCTGCTTACCTTATATTGACTATTCTTTCTTGCACTGTACCTGGAGGTGAAAATTCATCTTAGTTCTCCGCAGCATGATATAAATCTCACTTGGAGATGTTAAGGTAGTTTTGTTGTTGTTACTGCTTAGATTTGCTTTCCTTCTTTTTTTTATCTTTCTTCTACCAAACCTCCGTTTGAGAAGCCGTCAAGACAAACCCTAAGCACACTGAAGAAGATATTTTGATATGGTCAATTATTTAATGATGGTATGAACTATAAAGAATAACTGGATGATACAGGAAAGTTTAAAAATCTAAAGAGAAAAGTATAGTTTAGGTTCTTCATAGGATTTTGTCATGTTTAAGGGCAGACGCAACGAGCATTATACTAAGTCAGAGGATCTGGTTTTCAGTCCTAATTCTAACATACCTTCTGTGTGGCCCTAAGGATACCTAAAACGACAGATTTAAGTGTTCTCCTGAAAACCTCCCTATACAGTACTATCAGAATGGCACCCACATGCATTTTTATAGCCCTCAAACTTCCCTTTTCCACTGCATATTCCTTCTTTGTATAGATAGTTATGCTCAGGCCCTTCAGTTTTTATAGAAAGAGCACTTTATTTTGATTTATGAATCCATTAGTGTATTGTGTTCTTTCTTTTATTCCTTTTTTGAACAAACTTCTGAAAACTCTAATCACAGTACCTCATTTTTTTCAATTTACATTTATATATGTATTTACTTGAATATAGAAAGAGATACACATTTTTTGTCCTTACCAAATCCCAAATGTTCTTTCATTTCATATCAACATACTTTGCAACTTTTTCTTTCATCTCCATAAAGTCATTATTCCACCAAAGTTATCAATAATTCATTGATGTAATCCAAATCTAGTGGTTATTTATATTTCCCTAGTTGTCTCAGAAATGTCTTTTTATGGTTGATTTGCTTGCATCATGATCCAAAATCTACAGATTGCAATTGGTTGTTCTGTCTCTTAAATATCTTTTAAGCTATAGCAGCCCCAATTCTTCACTACTACCTTGTTTTTTATTTCTTTTTCTGCCATTGGCTTATTGAAAAAACAGATCAGTTGTCCTACCATCTGAATTTATACCAGAATAAACTTGTCTGTTTATTTATACCAGAATAAACTACTTTAAATACTTTAAACACTTTTTACATAAATCCTTGCTCATTAGTCTTTCTTCATTTTTTCATTTTTTAGAGCACTACTGTCCAATGGAAATACAGTGTAAGCCACAAATGCAAACCACACATGTGATTTTTTTATGACATCATTATTGGAGTATAATTGCTTTATAATGTTGTTAGTTTCTGCTGTATAACAAAGTGAATCAGCCATATGTATACATATATCCCCATATCCCCTCCCTCTTGCCTCTCCCTCCCAACCTCCCTATCCCACCCCTCTAGGTGGTCACAGACCACTGAGGTGATCTCCCTGTGCTATGTGGCTGCTTCCCACTAGCTATCTATTTTACATTGGGTAGTGTGTATATGTCAATGCTACTCTCTCACTTCGTCCCAGCTTACCCTTCCCCCTCCTTGTTTCCTCAAGTCCATTCTCTATGTCTGTGTCTTTATTCCTGTCCTGCCCCTAGGTTCATCAGACCAATTTTTTTTTTAGATTCCATATATATGTGTTAGCATACGGTATTTGTTTTTCTCTTTCTGACTTACTTCACTCTGTATGACAGTCTCTAGGTCCATCCACCTCACTAGAAATAGCTCAATTTTGTTTCCTTTTATGGCTGAGTAATATTCCATTGTATATATGTGCCACATCTTCTTTATCCACTCATCTGTCGATGGACACTTAGGTTGCTATGTCCTGGTTATTGTAAATAGAGCTGCAATGAACATTGTGGTACATGGCTCTTTTTGAATTATGGTCTTCTCGGGGTATATGCCCAGTAATGGGATTGCTGGGTCGTATGGTAGTTCTATTTTTAGTTTTTTAAGGAACCTCCATACTGTTCTCCACAGTGACTCTATCAACTTACATTCCCACCAACAGAGCAAAAGGATTCCCTTTTCACCACACCCTCTCCAGCATTTATTGTTTGTAGATTTTTTGACGATGGCCATTCTGACTGGTGTGAAGTGGTACCTCACTGTAGTTTTGATTTGCATTTCTCTAATGATTAGTGATGTTGAGTGTCCTTTCATGTGTTTGTTGGCAATCTGTATATCTTCTTTGGAGAAATGTCTATTTAGGTCTTCTGCCCATTTTTGGATTGGGTTGTTTGTTTTTTTGATATTGAGCTCATGAGCTGCTTGTATATTTTGGAGATTAATGCTTTGTCAGTTGCTTCGTTTGCAAATATTTTCTCCCATTCTGAGGGTTGTCTTTTCATCTTGTTTATGGTTTCATTTGCTGTGCAAAAGCTTTGACGTTTCATTAGGTCCTATTTGTTTATTTTTGTTTTTATTTCCATTTCTCTAGAAGGTGGGTCAAAAAGGATCTTGCTGTGATTTACGTCATAGAGTGTTCTGCCTCTGTTTTCCTCTAAGAGTTTTATAGTGTCTGGCCTTACATTTAATCCATTTCACACATGTGATTTTAAATTTCCCAGTAGCTACGTTAGGAAAATAAAAAGAAACAAGTGAAATGGATTTTAATGATTTAACCCAGTATATCCAGAGTATGATCGTTTCAAAATGTAATCAGTATAAAAATTATTAATGAAATATTTTACATTCTTTTTTCATACTGAAGTCTTCAAAAGCCGGTGTGTATTTTACCTGTACAGCTCACCTCAATTTGGACTAGCTACGTTTCAAGTGCTAATAGCCACATCTAACTAGTGACTATCAAACAGGGCAGGTCTAGAGGATAAAGTCCTACCTCCTTAACCCAATATTCCTCCCCAATATGATCGTACTTTTCCAGTCTCATCACCTATTAACTCTGTACATGAAACAATTAAACAATTTGGATATTTTCTTGGTACTTCATAATTTTGTTCAGATGGTTTGATGGTTCCTCTTGCTTATAACATCATAGCTCTTTTCTTCCTCCTATCAGTTTTATTCCTCCTTTAAGACCTATCTGTTCCATCAAGTCTTTTATGGTGGCCCAGTCCTTAGAAATTACTTCCTCCTCTCAACTTTTATAGCAGTCCTGGGCGTACTCCGCATTTGTACTCATCCTAAACCACAGTGTATTGTTACACATTTTCAGATGTATGTTCTAATTTCCAAATCAGATTGTAAACTCTCTGAGGGCAGGAACACCTCTCAGAGAAACTAAGCACCTGCTTTGCTGCCACATTCTCTGGAATTCTAATGATGTGTGTCTACAAGAGTTTTGTTTCTCACTATTTTAAGAAGGTAATTTATTCATTTTATGTAAAGCAAATATAGCATAAATATAAACTATGTTAGCATAATGGTTATGAGCATGAACTCTGGAGTCAGACTGCATAGGTTTGAATCCAGATTCTGCCTTGTACTGGTTAAATGAACACTTTAAGTTAATTAATCTCTGTGCCTTAGTTTCTTCCTCTATAAAATAGAGATAATAGTATCTTCTTCATAGGTTTGTTGTGAGGATTAAATGAGTTAATAGTGTCTGAAAGTAAGTACTCAGTAAAGATTAGGTATTGTTATTATTAATAATGAAATATTTGTTGCTCAGTTTTGATATATTAGAACATTAAGAATTCATAACAGTATTTTAGGAGTTTCCAAACAGAGCAAATGAAAGCCGCAAACTATTGAATTGGAGAAATGAAACCAAACCCAAATGTTTGTTGAACTGTAGTTTGCCAGATGCATTAGAAGCATGGGCAGAAACCTCTTGTGTCATCAGCGTCTAACATAAGCAAAGAAGGCATACATTAACTATTTGACTTCAAGATGATTCATCAAGTACTATAACTAGAGTTAGATATAGATGTAGATATAAATATAGTTAAATAGATATAGCAGAGGTTTGAGACCATTTGTTGTAGTGATAGCAATCACATTCTTATTCAATTTATCACTTTAGTACTTGCCTACACATAAACTTACTAATGTCCACCGTACATTAACAAATTCTTACCTTGAGATCATATTAGTAAATTGTGCTTCTTATTGATGGATATTTGCCATATATACAGCATACTTCTGTTAATTATTTCTTAGCCTAGGATTATACTGATATTTACTTAGATCTTTCTACTGGTTTCATTACCAACTCTTCTTTAATTTCCTTGATCTTATTATCTCTGAATTTTTAGGATTTTTACATCAGTGAACTAAGCTATATTTATTTATTTACTTACTTATTTATTTATTTTATTTATTTATTTTTTTACGGTATGCGCGCCTCTCACTGCTGTGGCCTCTCCCATTGCGGAGCACAGGCTCCGGACGTGCAGGCCCAGCAGCCATGGCTCACAGGCCCAGCCGCTCCATGGCATGTGGGATCCTCCTGGACCGGGGCATGAACCTGCATCCCCTGCATCGGCAGGCGGACTCTCAACCACTGTGCCACCAGGGAAGCCCTAAGCTATATTTATTTTTAAGTACCACAGAATATTATGGTTATACACTGAAATTAGATGATTGCCCCTAGAGCAACTTAGAGTCTATTGGCTAGTGATGAGATTAAAAAAAACAACAACAACAAAACCACAATGACATAGTACATATATAGCCTTCATTCACTTATTCATGCACTCAACAAATATTTTTTGTCTACTAGGTGTCCCACGCTGTTACAAGAAACACAAGACAGAATTGCCTGTAGCCCTCTCAAAATCTTAAAGTTTATCTGGGTAGACAGACAAGCAACTGAAATAACTGTGCCAAGTGCTATTCCAGAGGAAATACAGGTTATTTAATTGCCGCAGTTAATAACTTGCAGTTATGCAAATAGAATAAGGCAGATTACTTGAATGATTGAAATCTTTGAAGCAAAATGAGGCTAATCCAGGAAGATACATGGAAGTGCTAAATTTTAAATAATGCTGTGGCAGAGAGGAGAGATGAATGAGTAGAATTAGAGAAATTTCCTTTTTTTTCTTTTTTCTTTTTTTTTTTGGCCAATTATCTTAAAGATTTAGACAGTATTGAGAATCAGCTCTAATGAACAATCCTATCTCATCTTTCAGAAGTGGTTTTTTCATTTTTGCATTTTTTCCTTTCTCTGATGGTCTTCACTTGATCTATTCTCTCTTTTGTCTTTCAGCAGTAATCATCAGTGAACATTCATTGAGTTTAAGCAAGGCAGTGCACTAAGCAGAGGAGACAAAGAGGTAAATCCTTTTCCCTGTCGCCACACCTGTTGCTGTGTTTTTCTTGTGTGCTTAACTTCAGTTGTGTCAGTGTTCTTTCAAGCTGGTTTTGGACTTCTTAAAAGTCTTTATCTTATCTGAAATTTTTGTGTCTGTCTTCCTAGCTTCTTCACATCTGATATTTTAATCATTCTATGAACCTATTAAAGACACTGAATATAATCCATCTTCTGTTTCTCTTTAGTAATCACAATAAATACCAACTTATTATTTCCCCATTCACTTCTTTACCCCTTTCTCATTGTTTGATGACCACTCTGAAACCTTGTAATGATCTCTTCAAACCATGCAGTGATATGCATTTATATGCTCTATTTTTTAAAGCATCCCCTCTTCTACATTTTAGTTTCTTAAACCTGAACTTTTAAAGTTTATTTTTGTCTGTTATTGACTCACAGAAGAAAGGTTAATTTGAATGATCAAGCGGTGTTAATTTGTGGGTTAAAATGTGTTAAACAGTTGATATGAAGTCTGTTTAAGTCAATTAGAGAGTGTAATGAAGCTGTTTCTAGAGTGTTAAGGAACGTTTTGAAGTCAACTTGGAATTTACTCCTGTGTATCAACCAAGGCACCTGGCTAAACATGCCATTGCACTTAGGTTTTTAAATTTGTTTATATTCCAATAGATACAAATAGGTCTACATACTTAAAAAAAGTTTGACTTTATTAAGATTCTTACATTTTGCTATAGGAAATAAATTCATGGTTTAATTCATTAGCAAAGTGAAAAACATAATTAGTAACACTGTTATCTTTGTTACTCTCATATTTTTTTCTAAAATAAAGTGCAACTGAACTCTGTAACCAACAAAATATTTCTGCGTTTTTTGTTCATTTTTAAAACTAGATTAGTGTCATTATCGTTGAATTATTTTTAATACTAAGTACCTCATATAGAAAGGAACCATAAAAAGATATGTAAAATTTGGTATACTCATTTAAAGATATGATTTGTTTTCCCCTCCAAAATTATTTGTAGTAATATTATGAAACATTTTAGTGTTGGTAATATCTTTAAAATTTTCAAAATAGTTCATGTTATTATGCAGAGTTTAATGTTATTATGCTCAATTTCAATAGTCGAATATAATTTTTGTGTAATGATAGGTATATTTAAGATGAGTGAAGCATTGCAACTTCAACAGTTCAGATCCACAGAGATATGAGGGTAGAAATCAAATTTTAGAATACATTCTTCCCTTAGCATCAGGGTTACTATGGTACTATTTTTTATCACTTGTGTCAGTTTACTAGTAATAAATATATTCAGCATTTCAGCTTCTTCTTGTAACCATTCAGTTTAATTATTTAGAGAGTGAAGAAAAACAACTCTTACATGCTAAAGAGATTTCTGCAATGACAGATTAGATGCCAAAATAATGAAACCACACAACTTAAAAAATATACTGAAGAATAGATGTTTTCTGATGAATTTCCACAAAAATATCATATTTTAAAAATATTTTAAGCAACTCATAATATTACTTTTTAATCTACTGTAGAAGCTCTATGAGTATAGTGTTTTGTAGCTCATTAGCTATTTCTTTAATGAGTTTTTTTGTGTGATAGTTAAAGTAATAGACAAATGACAGATTGTTTGCCTTTAATGATTTCCCTGTTTCAAGCCCATTACAAAGCAATTAGAAATCTGACAGCATTTTCACTCTGCATTACTGATCATCTAAAGTGATGAGGAATGAGAGGTGATGAATATTAATTGTATATTTTCATATGATTATCATAAATTATTACCTTGTCTGATGTGCTGCAGGTGAAGTGGGAGCATAAGAGAAAGACAGTCAGATACATTAATTTGAAAGACTATATGACTTTTTAAAATCTTTGTAGTGTAAATTCTAACTGCAGTGTTAGTCTCTATGAATATGAAATTAATTCTTTTTAACTTCTAGCTATATTTGGGGTAATTAAATAACTTTTCTTATTTCTGTGCAAGAAAAGGAAAAATTATTTCATAGTACAATGTACGTATATGTATTTAAGTTCAGAATTTTAAGAATCTAATTTAGAAAATGAGATAGTGAATTTTGTTGATATACATATATACAATATTCAGATATATCATTACAGAGGAGAAAGATATACTTAGGAATAGATCTTATTTTAGTCTTAGGTTAAAGTCAGGTAATCTGCAAAAGAGGAAACAAGATAAGAAAGTGTAACCAGATGTAAAAGATTTTTCTGGGTCCTCTGTAACAGTTCTTTTAGTCTTAGTCCACTGTATATCCTGTTTCCCCAGTTTCTTGCTTCAGGTAGATGAGCCTAAGCCTGTCACTAGGACTCAAGTGCTGTTGTTACTTGGTTCTCAGCCCTGAAAAAGTAGCAAAGGTTGGTCCAGAAACTAGATAATAGTCTTTGGTACAGGAAGAATTGGCAAGCTTAAAGCATTTGAGATGATTAGAAATGTATTTGGATCAATTTTACCAAAGTAAATTAATTTATATTTTGATATCTCTCTAATAATAGGTATTAGTTGATAATCAGTAAATACTGAATTGAGCTGAATTTCATTACAATAATGAGGCCATGTCTTGCTTCAGTCTTGTCTTTTGAACCTTTTTGCTGTGGTTTGGTCTGTGGCATACCATCCCTCAGAGAGGCATGCCATCCTGGATCCATCTTTATTTATGAAGGTCATAATCCATATGATAATATGATTATAAATCAATAAAAATGGACTTTTTGAATGCTTCTTAGAAATCATTCTCCTTACTTTATATTCAACTCCTCAACTCCTTTTTGCTGATATTCTTTATCTTCTCTTAGTCCAGGCTTTAAGTTGATCCTTTGTACAGCCCAATTCTCCTTTTCCACTTCTAACATACCACCAACCAATATACTTACTTGACTTTTGGCTGAAGTCCCCACTTCTTCCTTTAGAGGAATTGGTTTAGAAATTTTACATATTTTTGCTGTGACAGAGAATAGCTACCCATACCTGAGTTTATAGTAAACTGGGCTGTCAAACCATGGCATTGTTAGCAAATCAACAGCTGAGGAAACAAACACTCCTAAATCGTAAATTGTAAATACCTGGTTACTTGCCCTCATTTCCTTCTGGGTTCCTCAGTACAAGTAATGTCCTATTAAGCTTGGGAACGTCTCCAATTGATTGTTTCCGGAGTATTTAGGCTTAGAAAGATAGTTAAGATCAAACAAACAATTCGGTGACCAAATTTTTTTCTTTCTAAGGTATTTATATTATTACTTTAAATAGTAACAGAGGTTGGGAAAATAGGGATGTTAATTACATAATGAGAACAACACTTACCCTGGTCCAATAAGCAGCTCAGTTCAAGATAATGTTGGCTCTTGTCTGATTAGATTCTTGTCTAATACAGACCAAGTGTTTGACTTTCTTCCCAGCTGGGAACCCTTTCCTCCATAGTAGTGCTTCTAACCCCACTGTGTACCTAGCCAGCTGGTCACATGACACAGAGACCTCTCTCCTTGAAAACTGGGCTCATTTCTCCACTCCATACACTTCTTTACACTGTCTCCCTTTGCTAACCAAACAGCAGCTATTCTTTACACTTTTCAAGTTTCAAGTGTTTTTACTTATATTTAAACACCACTCTGTTACTCATCATTTACTCTAGTCATAGAGGATCCTTTTAAGTCATTCACAAAGCATTCCCTCTTTCCCTCTCAAAATGCCTACCTAAAATGGGTTTATGTCTTCTACCAGTACAGTACCACTTAACTGAAGCAGCGTCATTTTAGATCCCTAGGGAAAAGAAAGGTCAACAAGTTGGAAAGAGAACTAAGGAAAAAATTTCTTATTAATTTCAGAGATGTCAGGGATCTGATATGATAGAGCTAAAACATAAATGAGTCTAAGATTCCTGACTAGTCATTAGTAAAGACCGTGACTCAGTTCTGAAACAGGCCCTCAAGAGAGAGGAGATATGTCAACATCCATTGGCTTAGCGTTGAAGACAGTTTTCGAATTATTTTATTCCTAAACCATTTTCCCCTACACTAGATTGGAAAATAGAGTAAAAAAGCTTACAATACTTAAATAGATTACATGGTTCACTTCTTACTTTATAATATGATCTGTCATTCTATCAGAAAAAGATACTAAGTTCATCTGGCATATTTGGCTTTTCAGATACTGTGTTGGTTGTTTTCCAATATTTTATGCCCTTCTAGGTGTTACTAATTGATTGTTTAATTTGTTCCTGAATGTTTCCAGGTTAAACTAAGCTGTCTAATTACCAAATTATTTCCCCTTGTTTTAAAGATGGGTATGATTTCCCTTTCCCAGTCTCCAGGGACATTTTCCCATCCCTTTAAGATGGTGAAAACAAAAGGAAATAGTTAAAAGTATTGAGAGGGAAGAGGAATAAAAAGATGATATTCTTTCTTCCCTTTGCAGTAGTCACATCATCCATGTGACTTATTCTAATCTGACAGTCATAAATATTTGAGTAATATTTTAATTCATTCTTTGAACTTCTTAAAGTTTAAATTTACTGTCTCCCCAGGAAACAAATGGGTTTCTCTTTAATAAAAGTAAATTGGATCATGCATATGTGTCATAAGGAAGTTACTCTTGCAGGTTAGTTCAGTCAGTCCTTAACCATTATTGTGTATGGTTTCTTTATCAAGGAGTTAGCACAAGGTAAGCCCCAGAGTACACTGTTCTATCACCTCATATTTGGCACCTTGCCTAGAAGGTGATCTTTTAAAATTTTTTAAGTTCTCCGGGAGAATGGTACATAATAGTTGTTATTGAAACAAATTGGAAGCACAAATTTATGTAATCAGATTTGAAGTATTTGTTTCCCACTAATACTTGAGCAGCTTTCCTGTTTTGGTTGGTTTAACAATACCTTTCAATAGATTTCAAACTTCGCATCATGGCTGATAGAACAACTTCTCTCTCCCCCGTTCTAGAAAATGTATCCTAATCCCTCTTAAACTTGAAGTATAAAATTCAGAACACTGTATAAGTATACTTCTGTGTCTTCCAGGATACCTGTAAACCAGAGATTGTATTTTAATAAAGGGAAGGGAGAAAGAAAAGAACTCCTTAAACTCCAATTTAGCACACTGGCACAAAGATTTTCGGATCATTTATTCAAGTAGTTAGCTCAAGGGTTAGCATTAACTTTCGGGGCTTCTTAGTGATCAACAGGGCTTTCAGTTTTCCATGGTCAAGTGCTCCATTTAATGCATGTGAATAATAAACTTAAGCAAAGTAAAAGGGAATTTCATGCCTGGGAGGTAAAGAAGTTTATGCAATTTTACCCTTACCTAAAGAACTGACCAGTAAAGTAATATGGAAGGAAAAGAGTTTTTTTCCTGCCTTTATTTTGGAAATTTGATTTAAAAACCTTAAGATTTCCCATACAGCATTTAAAAACTTTTTTGAGCCTGCTCCACTGCTATGTGATAACCTTTTATTTCTAAAGAATTAGGTGTTTCTCTCTCTAAATGGGGAGCTAAAGCAAGAGTTGAATTTTTTTACCTATAAAATATGCATAGTTATGAAAAAAGTATATACATTTGAAAAATTGCATGTATTTTTATCCTCCTATTTACTTGTTACTATGGCAACCACCACACTGCCTAGTATTTATGTTGTCTATGATTCAGAGCACCTTTTCAAAAAAATAAATATGCCAGAACCATGTATTGGTTTACTTTGGTGTTTAGAAAAATGTTTATTCTGATGAATATTTTTGAAGAAAAATAGCAATAAATAATGTAAACTTCAGCCAAGCTTAAATAGTACCTTTTCCTGTAGTATGTTTTTTTTTTTTTTGCGGTATGCGGGCCTCTCACTGTTGTGGCCTCCCCCGTTGCGGAGCACAGGCTCCGGACGCGCAGGCTCCGGACGCGCAGGCTCCGGACGCGCAGGCTCAGCGGCCATGGCTCACGGGCCCAGCCGCTCCGCGGCATATGGGATCCTCCCAGACCGGGGCACGAACCCGTATCCCCTGCATCGGCAGGCGGACTCTCAACCACTTGCGCCACCAGGGAGGCCCGTAGTATGTTTTTAAAATTGAAGCAATTACATTTTTCTTTTCCTTGTTATGAAAATCAGAATAAAGAATATACATAATGAATTTTCAAACCTTATGAATTAATCTTGAAAGGTAGTCTCTTGATTTTTTCTTATTTTTATGACTTATTTTGATTCATAATAAATTTCTGAAAATATAAAACATGAACACTTAAATAAAATGCTTAATGCTAGCTACGTAAATCAGAAAATATAAATAGTTGGCATTTCTGATCACAGGTGGTTCTTTAATATCTATAAATAAAAGATTTATATTTTGTATTTGAAATGAAAGGCATGGTTGCTATTATTTTTCTTACTTTAATTATTTAAATTGTTTTCTGACATGTGTGATACATAAATATAATTTCTTAGTGTTAAACATCAGAATGGAAATTATGAAGCATAAAATGAGACATGTTTCATGTCATGTATTACCTGTTAAGAAAAACTGCAATACAACATTTAAGTACAACAGAATAGTGAGCATATTGTTTCTGATACTTGTAAGCAGGATGTATCTGCAGTTTCACAGTTTATGTTGACAGTATCTTTGTGGGAAATGTAATTATCAAATGAATTATAACATGTCCTAGTATTAAGATTATTAATAGTAATTTTAATTGCCTTTTTCAAGATAATTGGATATGTTCTCATAAGTATATGGGACAGGGGGCACTGAGCTAATTAGATATTTTGAACTCAGTTATCTTTAAAATCTCTAGAAGTTTAACATATAGCCTATATTTCAGGAATTTCTTCTTTTAATTGAATGGTTTTCTAAGTAGAATTAAACTAATTTGTAGTTCATAAAACCTTACTGATTATCCCTTGATATTCCTCCTTGAGTACTGATATGATGAAAAATTTAAATAATGGTATGTATGTATGTATTTATTTGAGGTATAGATTATTTATAATATTATATTAGTTTCAGGTATACAACATAGTGATTCAAAATTTTTATAGGTTATACTTCATTTAATGTTATTAGAAAATATTGGTTATGTTCCCTGTGCTATACAATATATCCTTGTAGCTTTTTATTTTATACATAGTAGTTTATCCCCTCTCCCTATCTTGCCCCATCCCCCTTCCCTCTCCCCACTGGTAACCACTAGTTTCTTCCCTATATCTGTTAGTCTCTTTCTGTTTTGTTATGTTCATTCATTTCGTTTTTTAGATTCTACATATAAGTGATAACATACAGCATTTGTCTTTGTCTGACTTATTTTACTAAGCATAACACCCTCCAGGTCCATAAAATCTTATTGATTATCCCCTAATATTCCTCCTTGAGTATTGATATGATGAAAACTTTAAATAATGGTAAGTTTTAAATTAGATTTTCATTACCAGTTAGAAAATTATTCTTAAATTGGTAAGGCTAAGAAATAATATTTTATTCCAGTAATGAGTGCTGTTAGATGGGCTTTCATATATTATTTCTGTAGTTTTAGAAATTGGTACATGTCTAAAAAGCAAGTCACCTTGGAAATACACATCAGCAGGTTTAAAATTATTCATACATTTTAATCTGGGAATTTAACTTCCACAACTTTTTTTTTAACATCTTTATTGGAGTATAATTGATTTACGCTGTTGTGTTAGTTGCTGCTGTATAACAAAGTGAATCAGCTATACATATACATATATCCACATATCCCCTCCCTCTTGCGTCTCCCTCCCATCCTCCCTATCCCACCCCTCTAGGCAGTCACAAAGCACCGAGCTGATCTCCCTGTGCTATGCAGCTGCTTCCCACTAGCAAGTATTCAGTGGTACGGTCAAAGGTGTGAACAAAAACCACAACTTTATTTGCGATAGGAGGCATTTGGATCAACCAGCTAGGATATTTAAAAAGTAATTTAAAAAATCATGTTCTTGGGACTTCCGTGGTGGTGCAGTGGTTAAGAATCTGCCCGCCACAAAGGAAACCATAAACAAGAAGAAAAGACAACCCTCAGAATGGGAGAAAATATTTGCAAATAAAGCAACTAACAAAGAATTAATCTCCAAAATATACAAGCAGCTCATGAGCTCAATATCAAAAAAACAAACAACCCAATCCAAAGATGGACAGAAGACCTAAATAGACATTTCTCCAAAGAAGATATACAGATTACCATCAAACACATGAAAGGACACTCAACATCTCTAATCATTAGAGAAATGCAAATCAAAACTACAATGAGGTACCACTTCACACCAGTCAGAATGGCCATCATCAAAAAATCTACAAACAATAAATGCTGGAGAGGGTGTGGAGAAAAGGGAACCCTCTTGCACTGTTGGTGGGAATGTAAATTGATACAGCCACTATGGAGAATAGTATGGAGGTTCCTTAAAAAACTAAAAATAGAACTACCATATGACTCAGCAATCCCACTATTGGGCATATACCCTGAGAAAACCATAATTCAAAAAGAGCCATGTACCACAATGTTCATTGCAGCTCTATTTACAATAACCAGGACATGGAAGCAACCTAAGTGTCCATCGACAGGTGGATGGATAAAGAAGATGTGGCACATATATACAATGGAATATTACTCAGCCATAAAAAGAAATAAAATTGAGTTATTTGTAGTGAGGTGGATGGACCTAGAGTCTGTTATACAGAGTGAAGTAAGTCAGAAAGAGAAAAACACATACTTATGCTGACACATATATATGGAATCTAAAAACAAAAATGGTTCTGAAGAACCTAAGGGCAGGACAGGAATAAAGAAGCAGATGTAGAGAATGGACTTGAGGACATGAGGAGGGGAAGGGTAAGCTGAGATGAAGTGAGAGAGTGGCATTGACATATCTACACTACCCAATGTAAAATAGATAGCTAGTGGGAAGCAGCCACATCGCACAGGGAGGTCAGCTCTGTGCTTTGCGACCACCTAGGAGGGTGGGTTAGGGAGAGTGAGAGGGAGAGGCAAGAGGGAGGGGATGTGGGGATATATGTATACGTATAGCTGATTCACTTTGTTACACAGCAGCAACTAACACAACAGTGTAAAGCAAGTATATTCCATTAAAGATGCTAAAAAAAAAAAAAAAAAAGAATCCACCTGCCAGTGCAAGAGACAAGGCTTTGAGCCCTGGTCCGGGAAGATCCCACATGCTACAGAGCCACTAAGCCCGTGTGCCACAACTACTGAGCCTGCACGCTAGAGCCTGCGAGCCACAACTACTGAGCCCGTGTGCCACAACTACTGAAGACTGCTCGTCTACAGCCTGTGCTCCACAACAAGAGAAGCCACCGCAATGAGAAGCCCACACACCGCAACAAAGAGTAGCCCCCACTCATTACGACTAGAGGAAGCCCGCGCACAGCAATGAAGACCCAACGTGGCCAAAAATAAATAAATAAATATTTTTAAAAAATCATCTTCTCAACAAATATTTAATAGCATAGGGATATTCTCATTAGGTGAACACAGCTGTATATAAATTGGATTTTAATATGGTCACACATTTGTTTAAAGAAAAGACTATATATCTCTGTAAATTCATTGACCAAAGTCAGAAAACAAATATTCAAAAATTATAATGGTGGCTAACTCCAAGGGTAGGAGATTGTAAGAAATTTTATTTTTATACTTATCTTTCCAGTCTTAATATGGGGATTTCTGTAATAACTGCAGTTATCATCATTCAAATTGTTTTTAATAAGAGAAAATTAAAATTGGGCACATTCATTATAATGAAAATTCAGCTAGTGAAGGAACAATAAATATTGTCTTGTTCAACGTTGAATCCATTGTCTTTTTTTTTTTTTTTTTTTTTTTTTTGCGGTACGTGGGCCTCTCACTATTGTGGCCTCTCGCGTTGCGGAAAACAGGCTCCGGACGCGCAGGCTCAGCGGCCATGGCTCACGGGCCCAGCCGCTCCGCGGCATGCGGGATCTTCCCGGACCGGAGCACGAACCCGTGTCCCCTGCATCGGCAGGCGGACTCTCAACCACTGCGTCACCAGGGAAGCCCCCATTGTCTTTTTTTTAAGTCTGAAAATAGTTGGTGCTTAATAAATATTTGATGATTGAATGGATGTATGATGGGATCAGGAATTAGCAAAGTGGCTTTAGGAAAAACATTTGGAGGGCCACAAAGATGCCTTCTTTATGCTTTATTTATCATAACAATGGGTGATAATAATATGATAAGAATATACAAAAACTGCTCTGCTAACCATAGTTCTGGTAGCATAGAAGGCAAAACTAGATGGCTGGGTTTATCTTAGTATATTTAGTTTATAGAGTTGTACAGTTACAGCTATTAGAACAGAACAAACAAGCAAAAACATTTATCATTGAGATTCCACCAGGGGAAAAAAAAACTTGTTTGAGAGTTTCAAACTCCAGTCCTTAACCTCACCACCTTTTTTCAACTGAACTATTATTTTTATGAAGCAAGTTTTTTTTTTTTTTTTTGAGAGTTAACTAAATTTAAACAATCCTGTCTATGACATCACTTAAAATACAATTTAACAGACACGAGGGGAATGTGGATGTTAGGAGCAAGGGGATATTACACAAGAATGCAGTTCAACACTTTAGCCCATTCTGAACAAAACAGTTTGAATTAAAAAATGAAAACATTGTACTGAATAAAGGAAAACTGTATACAACATGGGTTCTACAAAAAGTGTCACCAATCATCTTATGTACGAGAGCGAGATCTGCTATGATGGGGAGAATAGCGTGGTGATCCTCTGCTTCTCCTTGGGGAGTAACTGCGACTCCTGCTGTTGCTTCTGCTACGGCTTCTGCTACGACTACGGCTTCGAGATCGAGATCTTCCATAACTTGGACTTCTGGGCCCATCAACTTTAACCCGGATGTAGGCAGTTTCTCCCTCATGAGATCTAAACTTAGTGTTATCCAGTTTTCGAACTGCATAGGTCATATCTTCTTTCCGTACAAACTCCACAACACCAGTGCCATCTCGGTAAACATCAGCATAACATACATCACCTGCTTCACGCATGTGATCCTTCAAATCCTGCCAGCTTCCACTTGGAGGCAGTCCAGAGACAACCACTCGGTTTTCAGAATGCCTGGACGGGGGGCCATAGCGGCCTCGGGGAGCCCCGCCACCTCCACCCCCGCCGCCGCCTCGGCCTGTACCACGGCCGCTTCGAGGAAACTCCACCCGCAGACGGTATCCATCGTAATCATAGACGTCGCGACCATACACCGCGTCTTCCGCATCCCGCGGGTCCTCGAACTCAACGAAGGCGAAGGGCGGTCCTCCGCGGCGGTTCTTCAGATCGATGTCGCGGATAGCACGGTATTTGTAGAACACGTCCTCAATGTCCTTGGTTCGGATGTCTGGAGGTAAGTTCCCCACGTAGATGCGGCAGTCGTTGTTCCCTGCCAGCCCACGAATCACACCACCTCCCGACATGGCAGCGACGAAAGGCGCGGACTCGAGAACAGGTCTTCCCACCAAGCCTAGCGAACAGCAGAGCAAGCCCAGAGCTACACCACGTCTCCCGCGGCCCCTCCAAAATGATGAAGCAAGTTTTGATGACAACTATTGCATTATGAAATACAACTGGAATAAAACTATTACATTATGAAAGAATAGACTTCTATAGTAAGCTATATTTCTATTGTCACAAAATTAATTTAAAAAATAATAATTAGTAATATAGGTGATTAATATGTAATTTACATGTTTATAGGGCACCAGAAAGGTGGATTTCAGGAAAAAATCAAGTGTCTTCCTTCATTGAATCGAATGGTCGGCCTTCTAGACAAGCTTTTTGGGAGATGGGACTTTACAAAATGAGATATCTGAAAGGGCAGCCTTCCAGGTGTTTCCTAATAAGTGTAGCAGCTCAGCATGACCTCCTGAACCAAGGTCATTATCTACCTTGATAATATCTTATATACCTGAGGGTGCAACTGCGGGATATAATGGCTTCTACTGTGGTGTGGAGACATTGTTTCAGCATTGGAGGGAGTTTATGGCAATTAAATCACTGAGGCCAAATCTGATGTCAGGAACCATGATATGTCACTGCTGGAATGCTACAGTAGTCCTCAATAGACAGATACATTCTGACTTGGAGGGATATGGCCAAGAAGTCTGCCTAAGGATTTCCAAATATGCATTGCTTGGGACTGGTCTTTAGAAGTTACCTCTGACTCTTCTCCTATCAAATATGGACTAGCTCTCTGTGCTGGGAACTGCAGAACAATGACCTTCTGAAGCCTTTTCTAAAAATCAGAACTTAATTTTTTTAGAGCAGCTTAAGATTACAGCAAAATTGAGGGGAAGGTACATATATTCCCCATATAAGCCCTGCTCCCACACATACATAGCCTCCCCCATTATTAATATCCCCCAGCAGAGTGGTACATTTGTTACAATTGATAAACCTACATTGACATATCATAATCACCAAGAGTCCACAGTTTACATTACAGTTCATTCACGGTGTTCAATTCTATGTTTTGGACAAACGTATAATGACATGGATCCATTAATTATGGTATTATACAGAGTACTTTCCATAGAAATCTTATGTTCCATGTATTAATTTCTACCACCCCACCCCCAACCTCTGGCAGTTACTGATCTTTTTAAGTTCTCCACAGTTTTGCCTTTTCCAGAATGTCAATAGTTGGAGTGATACAGTACACAGACTTTTCAGATTGGCTTCTTTCACTTAGTAATAAGTATTTAAGGTCCCTCCATATCTTTTCAAGGTATCATAGCTCATTTTATTTTTTTAGTGTTGAATAATATTTCATTATCTGTATAGACCACACTTTGTTTATCTATTCACCTACTGAAGGACATCTTGGTTGCTTCCAACTTTTGGCAGTTATGAATAAAGCTGCTATAAACATCTGTGTGCCAGTTTTAATGTGGACATAAGTTTTCAGATTATTTAGATAAATATCAAGGAACATGATTTCTGAGTCATATGGTAAGAGTGTGTTTAGTTTTGTAAGAAACCACCAAACACTCTTCCAGTGTGGAATGAGAGCCCCTGTTGTTCCACATCCTCACCAGCATTTGGTGGTGTGAGTGTTCTGGATTTTGGCCATTCTAATAGGTATGTAGTGGTATCTCAATGTCATTTTAATTTGCATTTGCCTGCTGGTATATGATGTGGAGCATCTTTTCACATGCTTATTTGCCATCTGTATGTCTTCTTCAGTCAGGTGTCTGTTAAAGTCTTTGGCTCATTTTAAAATCAGGTTGTTTGTTTTCTTACTGTTGAGTTTTAAGGGTTCTTGGTAAATTTTGGATAATAGTCCTTTATCAGATATGTCTTTTGCAAATCTTTTCTCCCAGTCTGTGGCTTGTCTTATCATTCTCTTTTGTCTCTCACAGAGCAGAAGTTTTTAATTTTAATGAAATCTGGACTTTTGGTCATTTCTTTCATGGATCATGCATTTGGTGCTGTATCTAAAAAGTCATTGCCATACTCAAGGTCATCTAGGTTTTCTCCTATGTTATCTTCTAAGAGTTTTATAGTTCTGTGCTTTACATTTAGTTTTGTGATCCATTTTGAGCTAGTTTGTGTGAAGGGTATGAGGTCTGTGTCTAGATTTTTTTTTTTTTTTTTTTGCATGTGTATGTGCAGTTGTTCCAGTACCATTAGTTGAAAAGACTGTCTTTCTGCCATTGTCCTCCTTTGTCAAAGTTCAGTTGACTGTATTTATGTGGGTCTATTTCTGGGCTTTTGTAGTTTTTCTCATATAGATCTTGTACATATTTTGTTAGATTTATGTCTCAGTATTTCATTTTTTTGAGTTCTGTGCAAATGTTTCTAATTTCAAATTCTACTTGTTTGCAATTAACTTTTGTATATTAACCTTGTATCCTGCAACCTTGCTCTAATTGCACCTAAAGCCTTTTAAGATGATGGCAATCCCACATTTCTTGTCTCTTCTTGTCTTCTTGTGGCTTTCTTCCACTGCTCCTTGTATCTCTAGCCTACTAGAAGGCACAATATAATGTGATTTGAATATTCAATTCAGCTGTACAAGATTAAAAAAAATGAGATGATGAAACATAAGAAATGTTGATCATAGGTAGTAAATAAGCTAATAGCTTATGAGGTATAGGTGTAATTCATAGGCTGTGTTAAGTATAGATATGCGGGACTTCCCTCCCTGGAGGTCCTGTGGTTAAGATTCCGCGCTTCCACTTCAGGGGGCGCAGGTTTCGATCTCTGGTTGGGAACTAAGATCCTGCATGCTGTGAAGCCAATAAAAAAAAAGATATGCGTAAGTAGTTTGAGAAACAAAGGCAGAATTCAGAAGTTGTGTTAAATATACATAATAAGTAAGTTAGTAACCTATAAAACGTACCAAGATAAAGTGACTAAATGGCATATATGATAGAATAGACAAGTTTTATTTATTCAGTAGAAAGGTAGACTAAGTCATAATCTTGCCACTTCAGGGCTGATCGCTGTGTTGTCCCTAAACTGACCACCTACTAATAACATCCAGTATGGTCCCGTTTTGGCCCAAAGAACTGTGCCCAAGAAATGCAAATAAAACCTATAGCTCTTCACCAAGTTAATTGGCAAGCTACAGCTTTGGCCAGGCACAACTGCCTCTGTGTCTCTCCCGTTAATTCCTGGTACCTTCTGTCTGGGCCACTGGCTTACATCTCAACTCTGGTTCTTATAGCATACCATCATGGGGAAGGCTGATATGGGCAGAAAGAGCAGGATTTGGATAGCATGATCCTGCCACTCTCCCCCTATCTTAAGTATTTTAACTTAGTTTATTGCTTTCTTTCCCCTTGCTTATCACTGTGTGTTTTTAATTTTTTTAGTAAATTGTGTGAATGGAGCATTTTAATTTGTGAGCCCTCTGGATTAGCTTGCTTGGTAATGTGTTCAAGGTAATTTTCCACTTGGCAGTGCTCTTCACTTTGAACTTCAGTAATCCTCCCTCACAGTCTGAGATTTTAAGCGAATGCTTAAAATCCCTATCTGGTTGAGGGACTGATAACAAGCAGTGAAAGGAGTGTTAAATTATGGTGAGTCTATGATAATCTTAAGGACCTTGTCCACAATGAAGGAATTATGAGACCCTGTCTCTCACCTCTAGAATGGGCCCTTCCTAAGTAAACCCAGGAAAACTGAGCAAATACCAGTTTATCTGTAAAGAAGAGTAGGAGGGTATGTGTGTCAGCTCTGTCCTACTTAAATTCTCTCCTTTTCAAAGCTGAGGTTGGAGGTACTTATTGGCTAGAATAGTGACCTTCAAATAGTTTTGCTTATATACTCCCATGCACAATTTTAAGTTGACATTTAAAATTTCTCATTATAAGCTTAAATAGTTGGAAAAGATGTAATTTCTGGTATATTAAGAATGCTGACTTTTTAAAATCGTTACATCAGTCTTTTAAACATAAATAAATAAATAAACATAAATAAAATGTAAATTCCATATGATTTTTAAGAAACATTTTCTTATGAACATTTTCAAACACAAAAGGAAAAATAATAAAACAAACTCCCACATACTTTTTACCCAATACAAACAACCATCAACTTCTGCCATTCTTATTTATATTCTCTTTCACTTTTCTTCTTGGAGTATTTTAAAGCAAATCCAAATAATATTTTATTTAAAAATAGTTTGGTTCGTATCTCTAACAGATAATATTTATCATAACAATACCTTTTATCCATACCCAATAAAATAACTTCCTTGATACCAATAATACCCAGTTTGTGTTCAAGTATCACCAGTTGCCTCAAAAATGTATGTCTTACTAAAGTTGGTTTGTTCAAATCAAGATCTAAACAAGGTTTATGCATTGCGTTTGGTTGATATGATTCTTCAGTCTCTTTTCGTTTGTAACAGTTCTCCCTCCTCTTTATTTTGTGCCATGTCATTTAACATGTAACATGTTTCTCTCCCTTCCCGCATTTCTCACAAACTAGAAATTATATCTAAAGATTTGATTACATTCAGTGTTTGTGGCGAGAATGCTTTATAGATGGTCCTATGTTTATAATTCCTGTGGAGTCATATAAGGAGAAACAATTTCTGATTGTCTTATTTTAGTGACATATTAATATGTATCAGTGGTATAGGTGATATCAATCAGATTCATCTGTTCTAAGTTTCCCATCACTCTTTGATCTAATAATGACAAACATTACCTGGACAAACATTATCTGGATCCGTTATTTCATTATGCACTATGGTGATTTGCTAATTCTTTTATTCCATCTACATGTATTAGCTATGACTCTTCTATGAAGAAGAATTTTCTCTCATCATCTATTTGGTTATCCTGAATTATAGCCCATTTAGGAAAGCAAGAAAAGTACATTTATTATTTTTCAGAACAATAAGTTGGTGCCCTAGCAAGTAACAAAGGTGAATTATGAAATAATGAAGTTATACAATTTTATTTTAGTATTGGGTACTCGTGGATTTTTATATGTTTAATGTTTCAATTCTTTACTTTTTTTATGTTCAGAGTGCCCCATCTTTGGCCAGTGGAATCCCCTTCAAGTTGGTTCCTATGTCCTTTTGACATGCCCCACTTGTCTTTGATAACTTCCTGTTTTCAGGCACGACAAGATGTCACATGTTCATGGAACATTTTGGCCCCGGGCCTGAATGCTATAGAGATTTTAAAACATTAAAAATACTAACAGGCTCTTCTTCAACAGTTGAAATTTTTACATCCTTCTTTTTTCTCCTTAAACTTATTTCCACTCCATTTCTTTTTTTTTTTAATTGAAGTATAGGTGATTTACAGTATTGTGTTAATTTCAGGTGTACAGCAAAGTGATTTGGTTAAACATATATATGTATATGTCTATATTCTTTTTAAATTCTTTTCCATTATAGTTTATTACAAGATACTGGATATAGTTCCCTGTGCTATACAGTAAATCCTTGCTGTTTATCTATCTACTCCATTTCTTATCTTTTATACTTGAAAATCTTTAATTGGCTAGTCTAAGATACAATAACAACAAATTTTTTAAGTGTCCTATGACCATAAGGTTGTGAGTATTGGAAAATTTCCCTAGGATTTAATTTTTATTATAATTATTTTTAGTATACATTTATTCAGAGCAGCTTGGATACAGTGTCATTTTTGATATTCTTTAAATATAAAAAGTAAAAATTATTGGAAATATATATATATTAATGATATAGGTTAGTGGGGACCACTTATAATTTCTTTATTAAAGGAATAGTGGAGTTGTCTCTTGGTTTGAGGCCCTGGAATGGGCATAAAAGGAATGCCTTTCTTTTGTAAAATGACAGAATGGAGACTTTCCAAGGACAAATTATAGTTGGGACAGGCAGCCTCTTGGGCAGATGCCTTTTAGGAAAGCATATATCTGGAAGCCAAGGATCTGGAAATTGATTTACTTAAAACTATTCACACTTGCATGCCCCTTGCAAAGTCTCCATGTACTGTTGGTTATTGGTACTCAGTGCCCTGACTTGAAGACCATCAAGCCTCTCCTCTTTAATAGCCGACACTTGGTATCTACTGTGTTGCAAGTACATCAACTTTATGAAGTGGCTACCATTCTTTTTCCTTTTTTTAAGTTTTCCCAAGCAACTTATTGACATTTTTTTTGAGAATTTTCAAAGAAATAATAGAAAAATCAAGCAAAATATTTTTTTCTGTACAAAATATTTTTCTGTACATGGTTAACAGTAAAATTATGAACTAGGAAACTTGTGTGACAGATCTTGCTTCTCTCCTTTCTACCTTCTTTTCCCACTTTCTATGTGCCTCTATTTATTTATTCTTTCCCCGAGTGGTTTCATGCAATCCTTTCCAGTTGAAGAAAGAAATAGAACTGATAAAAATCATTTGCACCAAGGTACTAGTGAATTGAAGTATTCAATATTCTTCTTCGAAAATTTGTACTGCAAAAGAAACAGGCACTAAGGAATATTGAAACTCCTGACAGCATAATTCTTTAAATATGCAAATAAATTTCTCCCACAATTTGCTTTTACTATCTGAAGTGGCTACCATTCTTAACCCCATTTTACAGATGATGGAACCTGATGCACAAAGAGGTTATATGACTTGTCCAAAGTGTCACAGCCAGTGAATGGGCAGCAGGGTTTTAAACCCAGACACTCTGGCTCTAGTGTCCAGGCTCATAACCACTGTGAACTTGAATGCTTTTTAAAAAAAACCAGGGGAAGAGCAGATCTATTACAGGAGAACTCGTATTCATGTCAAGTTGTTAACGGATGGGAAGCAAAGAACAATAGTGGTTTTTCAGTGTGTCAGTGAATAAACTCTACATGTGTTAACAAAACATAAGGCAGTGGCTTTTTCTGTACTCCACTAAAATACCATAGTATTTAATGTTAGTCAAATTAAAATTAACACATTTTTATTTCTTTAATTTCTAATTAACAATTAGTTCTCATTTAATTAGTAATGTGCCACAATGTTATCTGAAAACCTACTGTAGTCTGCATATTCTACTTAACCTGTTAATACATTCTACTTTTAGTGAGGATGACACAGTTTTTAAAGTAACATTACAGAAGAAATATTGCACTTAATAATGGCAATGATTTCACACTTACATAACTCATTCTACCTAAAAGCATCCAGAAGGTGTTTTATGTGAAAAAAAAAAAAACTATAACCATCACTAAAATGATTACCTCTTTTGGTGAAGATTGGGATTGTAATCATTCATTAAGTAAAAAGTAAAGCTATTGCTATATTTCAAGAGATATTTTTGAGTAGTTCAGTGCAAATTTTTTTATTTTTTAATAATTGGATTATATAATAAACACACCAGGATACTCAAGGGATTTCATTCTGCAAGGTGATTTACTCTATAATCATATGATTTTCCTTGCTATGAGCAGTTGGATTTTTTCACTTATAAGCATTCCCCAGTTAAGAAGAACCTGATCTATGAGAACTGAGCAGGCAATGGTTGTTGTGGAAGCCTCAGCCCTCCTATTGTGAGACTTAAAGGGGGAGGGAGACTGTGAAGGGCAACAGCCCTTTAGTCTCCAGTTGGAAAACCAGAGGAATGCTGGGCAGAGAAAAGTACCTTCTCTTATTAAACTATGTAGAAAGAGATACCTTTTCTTACTTTGATAGTGATTCAGATTCATCTAACATTCAATGGATGTCTACCATGTGGCAAGCACTATGCTAAACGCTTTCACATTCACAGTTTTGTTTATTTAATCCTCATAACCATGCGGATAACTGGTTTTGCAAATGAGAGGACTGAAGCTCAGAAAGGTTATAAGATTCAAGGTCACATAGCTAGAAAGTGGCAGAGAAAGACATGATCTTATGTGTTATTGATATGTATTCCTCTGTAATACTTGTGAGTATAAGTTATATTATAGTTCTTTTATTCTTCCATAAGCTTAACTAGCAGCAAGTCTAGCATCAGACTCTTTGAGCTTCCTGTGTTGTAGATTATCTAAGGAGTTAATCATAGTTCAAGAAGGTAGTCCTTCAGGTACCGTCTCCCAGATGAGGAGACTGTTGGCCAGTTTGTCTCTTTTTGCTGCTGTTGCTTTTGGTGTTACTGTGGTTGCCATAACTCCTTACTGACCCACATCAACACTGCTGATCCCATTGCCTTCCATCATCTGACTGGCTCTACTGGTCCATGCTTCGGGAAAGTCTTTCTGGCTGTAGTTCTAGCTCAGCCTGCAGGCTGACCTGGTCTTTGAAAGAAGGGTAACAGGGTTCTCCATAGAAACAAAACCAACAGAATGTATGTGTGTGTATATATAAATGCACACACATTAATTAATATATAATTATACATACATTAATAATATATTAATATAATACATTATATATACATATGTATATGTACATATGTGTATATATATATATGGAGAGAGAGAGAGATTGATTGATTGATTGATTTACTTTAAGGAATTGTCTTATGTGATTGGGGAAGCTTGGTGAGCCTAAAAGGACCCAAAGACCCAAATTACTGGACTCTCAATTCAATTTAGATTCCAAGCCATCCTAGTGTTCTTTCCATTTCTTAAGTCTAAGCCAATGTCATATATTTTAGGTTTTTGAAAGCAACTTAGTTCAAGGAATATCAGGAGTTTCAGGATTAGGTTCAACTGCAAACAACAAAGACCAAAATTAACATTGTTTTGCACAAGCTAGAAATTTATTTCTAATGTAAAAGTCTGGAGGTAGGTAGTTTAGAGTTGGTATGGTACTCCATGTTGTCAGAGATTCAAACTGCTTCCATCTTCCTGGGGCATGGTTTTCATTCCTAGCATCATATCAAAGATAAAGATGACCCGTCTAGTGCCAGCCTTCATGTTTTCATTCTAGGTAGCAGAAAGGAGAGAAAAGAAAGATGAACTCACCTGCATAGATTGTTTCCACTAATATTTGATTGGCCAGACTTGTTTTATATGGCTTTACCAAGTTGTAAGGAAGACTAGAAAATAGTCTTTATTTTGGGCAGTGATATGCCTCAGTTAAAAATCAGGGATTCTAGTATCATAGAAGAAGGAAGGAATGGATAGAATGGATGTTGGCAGACAGCTGTCTCTACCACAGAGAATTTATACAAGTATTAGAAGATATTAATATATGGACAAATTAGGACATTGAAATTTTGTTGCATTTGATACAGTACATTCTTAACAAAGCAGCCAAAATTATCTTATTTTAAAAGTCATATAACTCCCCTGTTCCGAACACTCCATGGACTCTCTAATTCACTTAAAGTCCTGACAGTGTCCTAAAGGCCCTATGTTATCTCCACCCCCTCACCCCCATTGTCTTTCTAACCTCATCACAACTACGTTTGTTCTTTTTCACCTATTCATCTACTTGTGCTGTTCCTCTCATCTGCCAGATATACCCCACCTTAACAGCCTTCTTACTCTTTCCTGGGTATTGGATGGCTAATTTCCTTGACTCTTTCAAGTCTTTGCCCAGATATTACCACCTCAGTGAAGCCTATGCTGACAAACCTATTTAAAATTGCAATTCCCTCCACCTTCATATTCCCAAACTATCCTTCCTAATCAGTCTTTTTCCATAGCATTTATCATTTAACCTCTTACGATGTACTGATATCTTATGTTTATTATTTATCATCTGCCTCCACTAGAACATAAGCTCCACAAGGGCACAATATTTTCTGCTTTGTTAGCTAAAAAAATTCTGAGTGCCTAGAACAATGCCAAGTACATTGTAGGTGCTCAAGAAATAACCTGTGGATGAATGAATGCATTTATTTCAGAATATCAGAAAAAATGTAAAGTAGCATTTTTTATTACCTTACAAGTAATATTCTTCCCTTAGTTGTGATATGTCATGTTACCTTGGGACTCCTCCTTACCTTAGTGGGGTACTCAGACCTGAGACTTTGCAGCTATTTGTATCAGCATGTGAATGGGGTGATTATACTCTGGAAAGGACCCTATGACATTCATTGATATCATTTCTTATGAACATATTGTTTTGGTCTTAAGAAATTTTAGGTTGTCTGTGTGCATTATTCAAGATGTCTAGGTTACAAATAGAATCCCAACTCAAACTAGCTTAAACAAACAAAAAGGAATCTGCTGACTCACATACCCAGGAAACTCAAGAGATGTGGTTGTTTTTAATAACAAAGTTCAGGGATTCATATGTTGTCATCAGGAATCTCTCACTTTTTAATCTCTCTCCACCTCTTTTTCTTTCATCTGTTTTTGCTTCATTCTCAATAGTAGAAGTTTACATTGTTCTTAAAGCTAGCAATTCTAAAGAACAGAGCACTACTTTGTCTTCTCCATCTAAACTCTGATTCACCCCCGTGTCTGGGGAAGGTACTTTGATTGTCTAGCCTTGGATACATTCACTTCCAGGAAAGCATGGCCACATAATTCCCAACAGAATCAGGGGAAGGTAGCTTCCAAAAAAGGAAGGAGAAAGGGCAAAAAAAAGCATTGTGCTGCACTTTTCAATAACATATTCCTCATGTTAAGTTTGTATAATTAGTGATGTTTTAGCAAATAGCAAAAATTAAAATACTTTGCAACAAATTATCATTTGTTTCTTAAATAGGATTATACTTATCAAAGACTTAGATTCATATTTTTGTCTTCCTTTAGGCTTTCACCTCTGTTTGTTTCTAATGAGATTTCACATTTAGCAGCGGCTACATGCTCTAGAACATGATGAGAAGTAAATTGTGATTAATGCCCAGCCTCAGTTAATAACCCAGGAGGATTTTACATTTTAAATTAAATAACATTCTTCCTCATTTTGAGCTGACAATGACAGAAGATCACAGAGCAGTGCTTTCTTGGTCTCCTTTATCACCCTTGACTAAAGCCACGGAGGTATCACAGCGAAGCAACCCTGAAGACACCTTCAATGGGGATACCGTTCACCCAATTTACAAATATATTTCGAATGATTTACCAAGGTAAGAATATTATTTCAGCAGCTTAAACTGAATTCTGAAGGGGATAAAAGTGCTTAAAGGAGGTTGTCTATGTAAATGCTCAATATTTAGTAGAGATTATGTCAAACATAACTTGGAGATGTGATGGTTGTTGCCTGGGTTACAGCCCTTCCTTTTTTTTTTTTTCTATTTTATGTGAAGAAAAAAGATAGATGATGCAATAAACATAAATTATTCCTAGAGTCTGACTTGTGGACAGGTAGGATAGTGATAATAACAGGAATGGCAAGGCAGATGATATTTGCTATATACCACTCACCATGCTGAGTGCTTAACCTGCATTATATTTATTTAGTACTCAAAACAACTCTGGGAGGAATGTAAGGCAGACAGTATTTTAGACATTCCCATTTTATATATGAGGAAACAAAGACCTAGAGAGGTTCATTAAGATCACACAGCTGCTAGGTAGAGAAGGTACAGTTTGAACCCGAATGTATCTAACTCCACAGCCAAAACTCAACTATTATACTCTACTGCACTTCTCAGAAATATAAAGCAGAGGAGACAAGAGGTATTTTTCCTGTGTTTTTTCTCTATTAGAAAGTGAAAGAACAAAAAAGTGTCTGTCAGGTATTGACTATTGGCTGGCTAAACGTGATGCCATAGTTTTTACATTAAGAAAATGTGGACTATAAAAGCATTGAAGAAACTATTCTTAAATTAGGGATTGTGTTAATCTCCTTATAGAAATTCTAGGTCATATTTATATCTTAGAACAGATTGATTTTTTTTATATGTCACTAAGTTTTAAGTGAAAGTGAAATCTAGACTTTCAGCTAACCTTTGTTTTGCCTTATTCCTCTGAGCTATGAGTGCATATTAGCAACATATGAGATCATTGACACAGTGTGCTAGCTATATGGCTAGATAATTTTTAGAAAATCATTACCCAGTGGTTATATTGTAGAGACATAGTTTTCTCATGATAATTCCTCCCAATTGACAGTGGAAAAAACATTGGTTCCTCCCAATAAGACAATGGAAAAAAATTTCTAAATAGAATTTTTAAGTAGTCCTTTATACAAATGCCAATGCTAATATAATGTGTATTTGCACATTTTTTATTGCTTTTAGAATTTATTGTTAACAATTTTCCTTTTCAAAATAGTACTACATTCACTTTTTATTCTATCTTTTGTGATATCTTTTGTGAAACTGTAATTTTATTTATTCATTTTCTTTCTGCTTTTTTCTCATATTCCTTCTTAGATTCTGAGTCTCTAACTCTGGTTTTATTTGCCCTTTTTTTTAACACGTCAATCTTTTATTTTCATGTGACACTTTTCCTGCCACCTGGTTTTTATAGTTTGTTTAAATGTGCTTCTTCTATTTCTTTGTCTAGATCCTAACTTCTTTTCTGTCACTATTGTCTGTTACCATCAACTTTGATTATGATGTACCTAGAAAATGAAGTAACCCTCTTCTGGGCAATTGAATAGAAAGTCAAAAACAATGCCCAGAGGTCTTTTACTTTCATGAAAAAGAAAATGATGAGTTTCAACCTGAAAAGGGGTCAAGTTCATGAAGGCTAATGGTAATCTAAGATCCATTGGTATTAATATGATTATCAGTGAGAGGCAATTTTCTCTATGAGTAAAGACATTTTCCCCCTGATTGAGGTTAAAACTTCTCGTCTCATCCTTTTTTTCCTTGCCACCTTTTTCCCGCCATCTTTGTGATCATTTTATGAGAAATAATTATTAAAATATAGTCAATTTGTTGTTCCTTTACTTATATTACAGAGATTGTGCTTTTCTTCCCTAATTAACACATTGTACATGTACAAAATCTGCCCACATATATTAAATCCATTCTTTGCAACCATGCAGTGATGAGTCACTTTATTCTCATGTTGTTATCTGTGGTTTTAATTTACTTTTTATTATATTTACATTATCCTTATTTTCTCTCGTTCTTGTGTTCTTACAGTGTTTTGCCTCTGTCACTTCATGTTACATTTGTATGTAATATAGTAAAAACTGCTGTGCCAGGAGCCTTCCCCCACAAAAGATAACTAATCACCAACAGTGTGAGTTCAATATATTGTGCCAAAGAAGGTCTGATCCTCCCATTTTGCGACTTACCACTAGGAGGCCAGATGACTGGAAAAGTCTAGCTTCATTCCTGTAGCTACTTCAAGGAAACAACATAATAAGAAACTTTCCCTACCCAGCTGTAGTCTGATGTATTCTCAGGTGAACTGGAACAGTGTGTCGGCCTTTGAGGCATGAAGCAGAATCAATTATTTATTGATAACAGGTATCTAGGGGGTAGTTCTGCTATATTTATAGCAGGTTTCTCTAAATGCTGAGGTGGAAGATTTCCAAATTAAAATTGCATTTTAAAACTAACAGAATGTTCTAAACAATTACTATCTCTTTCTATCCCACATATAAAATATTTTAAAATAATTTTTAGCTGATGATCATCTAAGAATGTAATTTCATGATTTTCTTTTTTTTAAATATTTATTTATTTGGCTGCACTGGGTCTTAGCTGCAGCATGCGTGATCTTCGTTGTGGCATGTGGGATCTTTAGTTGTGGTTTGTGAGATCTTTTAGTTGCAGCATGTGGGATCTTCAGTTGTGGGACACAGGATCTCTAATTGAAGCACTTGGGATCTAGTTCCCTGACTAGGGATCGAACCCAGGCCCCTTGCATTGGGATTGCGGAGTTTTAGCCACTGGACCACCAGGGAAGTCCCTCATGATTTTCTTTCCTTTTCTTTCCCTTTTTTTTTTTACATCTTTATTGGAGTATAATTGCTTTACAATGTTGTGTTAATTTCTGCTGTACAACAAAGTGAATCAACTGTATGTATTCTTTTTGTGTGTGTGTGTGGTACGCAGGCCTCTCACTGTTGTGGCCTCTCCTGTTGCAGAGCACAGGCTCCGGACGCGCAGGCTCAGTGGCCATAGCTCACGGGCCTAGACACTCCACGGCATGTGGGATCTTCCCGGACCGGAGCACGAACCCGTGTCCCCTGCATCGGCAGGTGGACTCTCAACCACTGCACCACCAGGGAAGCCCTGTATGTATTCTTAATAGAATGTTATAGTGCTTTTTTTATCCTGCTTTCAGCTGAGTGTAATAACAACTCTTTTAGTTCCCTGAGGGGACAAATTATTTTTAGTACAGTACATTAGGACTTAAATCAGTTTTAAAAGTGAATTGCCAGGGCTTCCCTGACGGCACAGTGGTTGAGAGTCCGCCTACCAATGCAGGGGACGCGGGTTTGTGCCCAGGTCCGGGAAGATCCCACATGCCGCGGAGCGGCTGGGCCCATGAGCCATGGCCGCTAAGCCTGCGCGTCCGGAGCCTGTGCTCCGCAACAGGAGAGGCCACAACAGTGAGAGGCCCGCGTAACGCAAAAAAAAAAAAAAAAAAAAGTGAATTGCCAACAACTTCTTCTTATAGATTATCTGGGTTGCTTTTTCACAGACAAATCTTGCTTTCAAGGAGACTAACAGTGCCTAATCTATTCATTCACTTTTTTATGTCATTTTAGTTATCTTGGCTATTCTGAATTGGAATCAGTCAGACTGTTTTTGAACTATAAACATTTGGTTATATCGCCTTTTCTAGGGACAGTTTAAGTTTAGTAATCTCATCATTCCAAAGGTGAGCTGTCAGTTCCCACCATGGGATGAGCAGCAGAACGAAGTGAGGGGAACACTGCCCAGTGGTTAATGGAGCAAGACAATGCTTTCACTGTTTTCAACCTCCATTGACCAACAAATTACACTTTTCATAATTCATAACTTTTTCTCAGATTTTTCCTTCAAGCCTTAAAAAAAACTCTACAGATCCAAACATTAATATATTATTTACTTTAAAAATGTTAAAAGACTATATCGCTTCTTTCTGAAAATTTAAATTTCCTCTGGAAAATCCTTATACAATATTTATAACCTCTCCTGACTTTAGATTTAAGATGTACTTTATTTTTATTCCTTTTGCACTTTTGCACAAGCAGAAGTAGTATTCTTTTTTTTCCTTTGGGTAGGATGATTTATGCTCTGATCCTACACTCAGATGGGTCCTTTACAAATTTTATAAATTGTTCTTCTTGTTTAGATTTCCTTCTACAAAAGCGAGCAAGTTCAATTTAACAGACATTGAATATCTGAATATCTCCTTTAGAGTATATGTGTAATTTGAGCAAATACATTAGTTATTATTCAGTTGTTGAGTTACAAATAAAAATTGGACTTATTATGTGTTATAAAATAACTGAAAATTGCTCTGCAATCAAGGTATCTTTACCAATATTTCTAGGTCAAACTAGAATTATATTTTCTTCTAGTGTTCAGAATAAAATTTGGGGAAAATTGTTCACATATATTATTACCACTTCTATTATTCACTTTCCATGACGTTTAAATCACACTTTATCTAGCAATTGTAGAAAGTTATTTATATCTTTAGAGGTTATTTCTTTCATCAAATTGGGGGAAAGGTAGGATGACGATTAGTGAAATCTTTGTGCTTTGTGTACTCCAGATTTTATACAAGTTTCCATGCACCAAACGTATGTGGGTTTATTTCTTTTATTTGCTATCCAGTATTTTAAGACGATGATTTATTATTGAATGTACTTAGGGTCATTTTCCTTCATGTTTACATTTTCTTATTTGTATTTATTCCAATTAGAGAGTTTAATTACCATTAAAATGGTAATAGGATAAAGACAAGTTTTTAAAATGACAATATTAAAAAAACCCATAACTCTTCAGGAAGGTTTAAATGCCACGAGAATATAAAGCGAGAAATATATGCTTGTCAAATATACAGTATAAATAAATAATTTAGATGAAAATGGTTGACTACATTTAACAAAGAGACTACCAAATAATGAGGGGCTAAAGAGTGGTTGTTAGATTTGATGTACTTCATTGTATATTGTAAGTAATTGCTATCCATAAAAATTCTATGGCTTCTGTATAAGAAAAAGAGACATTTTGACAGACAACACTGGTATGAAGCGACAGCAAGCACAAATCCTTGGCAACTGTCATTATCCTGATGTTGAATTCACATCCAAACTGTGTGATAACTTAGACCTGCATGCTTGTTATTGAGCCATGATCTGTCAAAGTAGCCACACTTCCTACTTATGAATAGAATTACTAGCCACGTGCAGATTTCTGCCATAGAAATCTAAACTCACCAAGGATGCTTTGTGTTTCAAAAAACAGGGGAAAAAGCCTCCATGTCATTGTATGCCTATGCTGAAATTTCTGGTGACGTGTTCCTGATTAAATAAAAGTCACATTTTAAAAAAATAGTTTATATTTTAGCCCATCATAAAATTAATTCAAAACTAGTAAAGATTTTGAATAAAATTAAAAGTAAAGCAAATGTAATTAGAAATCTGATTGTATAAGTTAGGCTACTATTAGCAGAGAGTAACAGGAAACAACTGAAAGTGACTTTAAAAGTGAACAGTCCATGGGCTTCCCTGGTGGTGCAGTGGTTGGGAGTCCGCCTGCCGATGCAGGGGACACGGGTTCGTGTCCCGGTCTGGGAGGATCCCACATGCCGTGGAGCGGCTGGGCCTGTGAGCCATGGCCGCTGGGCCTGCGTGTCCGGAGCCTGTGCTCCGCAGCGGGAGAGGCCACAGCAGTGAGGGGCCCGCGTACCGCAAAAAAAAAAAAAAGTGAACAGTCCACTGTCTCATATAACAGGAACTTCAGAGGCAGGGCAATTCTAGGGTTAAATTCAATGGTTCTGCTGGGTTATCAAAGAGCCTGGCTCTTTGTATTTTGCGCTCTGCCATCTTCAGAATATTGGCTAGATCATTAGGTTTGACTCCTCCTACTTGCAAGGCTCATCACATGTTCACTCAACAATATCCAACTAAAGAAGACAGATATTTGATCATTTATATCTCTTTCTTATTAGGGCAAAAAAACCTTTCTCCAAAAGACTTCTCCTCATTTCTCATTGGCCAAAATTACTTAATTAACCAGCACAAGGCAAGGGAAATGGAACTAGCATCACTGGTGTTAGACCATTGAGTATTTACCCACTGGAGCTGATCAGGGGATGCCTTCCATGGGCATAAGAGGGTGAATATTCAAACATAACTTAGGCTTTTTATCTAAAGGGGGGAATGACTCTTAGATAAATATTCAACGTTACATGACATAACTCTTAGCTTTGGCTTTATTATATTTTACTACTTAAACTGTGTATGTTTCTTATCAATGACATTTTTGTGACACATCTTTGCATGATGTCGTAATTATCAAAGAACAATTCCTGCATATTAGTCGCTAGTTGAGTATCGCAGTGAAAAGAGATAAAACAAGGATCTTACCATTGCAGAGAGGGATATGAAATCATCTGAAATCACATAATAAATCACAAAGCAAACATATCAATATGCAAAACAATACATCATTTCTTGCACAGGACCTGGGGGAATGATTTGGAAAAAGGAGTGACTAGGATCTCGTGGGGTTAACTCCTCGCATGTGTCTTGCCAGCTTGAACAGTTTTGTAGAGATTTTCTCTATGTCCCTAACCTCTGAACTCATGATGACCCCCATGATAGCCAAGACTTTTCCTTCACAGTACTAATCATAGTCAGTAATTGTAAATTTATATTCATGACAATGTATATAACATTTCTCTTCCACTAGACAATTATTATATTATGGAAGGGGTTTTAGAAAGTGTAAGCACTGAGTTCAGATTAATATTTATTAAATACTTACTGATTGAAAGGTGTACAGTAATGGGTATAGATCAGCTGAGTGAACACCATTGACAAAAAGGCATACATGTAAGAACGGTGGAAGGCAATGTGGTGCAATTATAGCTGAGGGATAGTACAGGGGGGCAATGACGGCACCATTTGGTAGAAGTCCTTGAGTAAGAGAGTGGCAAGTATGACTTTTTTTTTTTTTTTTTTTTTTTTTTTTGTGGTATGCGGGCCTCTCACTGTTGTGGCCTCTCCCATTGCGGAGCACAGGCTCCGGACGCGCAGGCTCAGCGGCCATGGCTCACGGGCCCAGCCGCTCTGCGGCATGTGGGATCCTCCCGGACCGGGGCACGAACCCGTATCCCCTGCATCGGCAGGCGGACTCTCAACCACTTGCGCCACCAGGGAAGCCCGGCAAGTATGACTTTATTAGGAGTTTTCCTCAAGTTGCTATAAAAACCCACTAAGATTCACTAATGCTATTAAAACAGAAGAAATGAGAAGAAAAATTGCTCTTGTCAAAACTAGAATCATACCTTTAAATCTTGTCATGGTCTATTTATCTGCTTTTTCTATACTCCTCCCTGGGCATAATTTTATACTTTAAGACGTCACATCTTTACTTACTTGTTGCTTTGTGAAACAAATATTGTAAATTAGATTTAATGGAAACCACAGAGAGTAAAGCATAATTAGATATTAGACTGAGATATTAAGGGGGTTGTCAATTCCACAATGTTTAAGATCTGCCTCTGATAATCTTTTTGATTATAGTAGAAAGCCTATATGTAGATAAGGTATAGTACTGTTTCAGAAAAGGATAAAAGCTTAGTTAATCTCTTAATGTACCTTCCAACTTTGTAATTCTGTGATTTATCATATCCATTGTATCATACGTAGAAATTGTTTAAAAGATTCAATAACCTAAAATTTTATAGTTTTTAATTAACCAATAATTTTTTATCCATACTTCTTTAAGGTTAAGTTTTGACATGTTTTACTTCAGCTTTCTCTAAACACACATAAAATTCTTAAATATTTACATAGCTTGTATATGTTTGTAGTATAGACACACATAACCACATTTGTTCTTTGTTCTTTTTTATGAACTAATTTCTAAAGAATTATTCAGTTGCTAAAAGAAATAATCTATTTCCAATAACTGACAATAAACTAACTCAGAAATGATGTAGCTGATGCTTTTTAAATGAAATATAGCAGAACATTTACATCCAAATGAATACACCTCCCCCCCTTGAAAATATCTACTTTAGGAAGTAGTAATTTATTCTGATAACAATGCCACTTCTCAAAGCACTTTCTTGAGTTCCTCTTTGGATTTGCCATCAGAAACTGTGGTACCTTCTTTAAAATAGTCTCAGTATTTAATGATGACCAAATTTAATCTTAAGTAGTTGCATTTGAATTTTCCAGAAAATAAAATATCTGGATCTAAATTTGGTATAAAAAATGGATAGTCAAGACTGCATAATTGTATAGCTAGTGCGGTAGGCAGAAATCTAATCTGGTCCCCAAGATTTCCACCCCCTGGTATATATGCCTGGTATAATTCCCTCCTCTTGAGTGTGGGTAGGATTGTGAATATGATAGGATGTCACTCCGATGATTAGGTTACATTATATGGCAAAGGAGATTTTTGCAAATGTAGTTAAAGCATATAATCAGTTGTCTTTGAGTTAATCAAATGGGAGATTATCCTGGGTGGGCTTGACCTAATCAGATCTACTCTTTTTTTGTTTTGTTTTGACATCTTTATTGGAGTATAATTGCTTTACAAGGGTGTGTTAGTTTCTGCTGTATAACAAAGTGAATCAGCTATACATATACATATATCCCCATATCCAGATCTACTCTTTTTTTTTTTTTTTTTTTTTTTTGCGGTACGCGGGCCTCTCACTGTTGTGGCCTCTCCCGCTGCGGAGCACAGGCTCCGGACGCGCAGGCCCAGCGGCCATGGCCCACGGGCCCAGCCGCTCCGCGGCATGCGGGATCCTCCCGGACCGGGGCACGAACCCGTGTCCCCTGCATCGGCAGGCGGACTCTCAACCAATGCGCCACCAGGGAAGCCCCCAGATCTACTCTTTAAATGAGAGTTTGGAGATTAGAGACAGAAAAGTCAGAAAGGTGAGTTCCCCTGCTTCAAAGAAGATGATAGTAACTATGAGTTCTTTAGCTATAAGGAACTAAATTCTGGCAAAAACTGAATGAGCTTGGAAGAAGACCCTGAGCATCAGATGAGACTGCAGCCCCAGCTGACACCTTGATTTCAGCCTTATGAGATCCCGAGCAGAGGTTCCTGCTAAACTTTGCCCAGACTTCTGACCCACGGAAACTGTGCTATGATAAATAGGTGTTGTTTTAAGCCACTAAGTTTGTGGTAATTTGTTGCACAGCAATAGAAAACTAATATAGGTAGATAGATAAGAAATATTCCTTAAGAAGATATATTCTAAAGTAGTGTGATTGATGTTCTTGTATCAACCTAATATAGTGGCTTTTGGATTTCAGGCTAGAAAAGGATACTTTTTACCAGTGGTAAAAATGATTTTTACCAGTGGTAGAAGAGTAAGTAATACAACGATGATTAGAATATTTGACGGAAATTGAGGGTCTAGCATTTTAGATGGTAGGAAGGGATCAATATGATATAGTGATTTCAGCTATCAAACCTACCAGGGCAGATGTGAATGTACAGGAAGTAAGAACATTTTTATACAAGAAGATAGCATAGAAGTCTTACTGAAGAGGGAACTTCTTGAAATCTGTGTATATGTGAATTACAGATATAATGAAAGATTCACAGTAGAGACTTATCATAGACTTCAGGACAAGATAATAAGATAGACATAGAAAGCTTAAAAAGAAGATCTGTGTTATAAAATTAGCCCAGGTTCTAGAATGTGGTAGAAAGCCTCAACAGTAACTGAAGAGAAAGTGAGGTTATTTTATGGATAAAAGATCATTTCCTAAAACAGTTGGTTTAGAAATCCACATGGAATTCCTGGTTAAGAATTTTCTGGTTGGGAAAAACAAAGTCCAAGAAAACTGCCATACAACTTATCAAATTTTATAAAAGACAGCTGTAACAAAATGTAGATCTTAAAAGAAATTATAATATAAAAGTTACGTAATTAGAAATTCTTAAGAAACACAGAGAGGACAGGGTGCAAAGCCTCAGACCCATGCAAGCAGAATTTTGCAGCTGAGTTCCTTGCATAAAACCAGGAGCTGTGAAAGATAGATGCACCTATCCATGAAAAATGGAATAAAAAAGTATTGCTCACCAGCCAGAGGAAATACCAATAAATGGATATGATATAGTCTAATATTCTTGCATTGTCTGAAAGTAATAAGTTAGTCATTTATGTAAAACTTTAATAAGACAAGGGTTTATATTGTAGTATCTAATGTTTCCACTAAAAATAAGGTTAAACAAAGTGTGGCATACAACCTAATACAAGGGGAAAATGTAACAATTTTTTAAAGTATTATTTAATCCAAGAGAAAATAAGAAAAGAATGAAAAGGAACATAAAACTAGAAAACAAAGCATAAGCATGAAGGTAAATTCTCAAAGGACAAAGACTGTCCTGGTGAAGGAGATAACCTTGTGAATATATATTAAATATAAACAAGCTAAATTCTCAAAAGGCAAAAACTGTCTTTGAAAGGAGAATAACTATGTAAAGATGTATATAAATCTGGAGGAGGAGGGAAATTCACTTTAATAAATCTGAAAGTCATGGGATTTTTAAGAGATCTTTGCAGAGGGGGTGAAAAGGGTCTTTTAAAATAAAAAGGGAAGGAGAAACAAGAGAAAGAAAGAAAAATAGGGAGACTACAATTGTGGTGACTTAAATACCATCTAGATATTAGAGCTTTATTGGCTCAAGAGCACTACTGGTTCACTGCTGCTAATGTAGGACTACCTCCTTGCCCACCTCCCCATTACTCTCCTGTATTTTAAGTTTCAGTTCCATTGTAGTAGCCATCTGTTTTCCTGAACTTTTTTGAATAGGAACTTCAATTTTCTAACTAATGGAAAATAAGGAAATTTTAGGGTTAATGGGAATAATATTATAGGACGATAGTTAAGTATAGATATTGTGGAGCTAGACTACTTGGATTTGAATCCTCTCTGACACCTGCCTGCTGTGTGACCTTTGACAAGTTCTGTAAGCCCTCAGTTTACTCATCTGTAAAAGGAAGAATATAATATAGGACTGTTGTAAGGATTAAATGTAAATATAAGTGAAATGCTTAGAACAGTGACTGTCACAATAAGTGCTTTGTAGTCATTAACTGTTAGTATTGTTACTATTATTGTCATTATGAAGGGTATGATATACTATTTATTCCTTATCTAGCCTGTGGGCTGGGTTAGTGTCCCTGTAACTGAGTGGGTAAGGGCTAAAAGGGCTGATGAAACTATTCAATGAAGACTTTCTGGGACTCTGCCTACAACTTCACCTGCTTCAGTGTCTGGGTGACTTAGTATAAAATAGAGTTAGAGAGGTGTCTCTTCTTCCCACCTCTGTACTGAACTGTTCTGGCATTCCAAGCACTGGAATCTTGGGGAATACTACAAGGCAGCACCTCCATGTGGATCTCATTGCTCTTGTGATGGCCAGTGGCAGCAGTGAGGTAGTAAGATGAAACAGCTATGACTCTCACCAACAGATTTTTATAGGGACTTAGGAGGCAATTTTATGAATTTATAGTGCACTACCTTAGGGACTCAGAAATAAATGGGGCGGATTTTGAAGGGGGAATAAAGTCCTGTATTATGGGGACTTCCCTGGTGGCACAGTGGCTAAGAATCCGCCTGCCAGTGCAGGGGACATGAGTTTGAGCCCTGTTCTGGGAAGATCCCACATGCCATGGGGCAGTTAAGCCTGTGTGCCACAACTACTGAGCCTGCATGCCACAACTACTGAAGCCCACGCACCTAGAGCCCATGCTCCTCAACAAGAGAAGCCACTGCAATGAGAAGCCCACGCACTGAAATGAAGAGTAGCCCCCACTCGCTGCAACTAGAGAAAGCCCGCGTGCAGCAACAAAGACCCAATGCAGCCAAAAAAAAAAAAAAAAAGTCCTGTATTACGATGATGGGATAATCATGCTGGCAGCTACTTGCTCACTCTAAAGGTTGGCATCAAGGAGGACAATCCTATCTTGCAGCCCATATCCCTTTGTGCCAACATCAACAACAAACTACTGTGCCAGATGGTCCAGAGACTGGGCTTAAAATCACAATATTACATTCTCAATTTCTCTACAATTAGAAGTGAATGGCTACCCTATCAAACTACCACTGGCATTTTTCACAGAATCAGAACAAAAAATTTCACAATTTGTATGGAAACACAAAAGACCCCGAATAGCCAAAGCAATCTTGAGAAAGAAAAACGGAGGAATTAGGCTCCCTGACTTCAGACTATACTACAAAGCTACAGTAAGCAAGACAGTATGGTACTGGCACAAAAACAGAAATATAGATCAATGGAACAAGAGAGAAAACCCAGAGATAAACCCACGCACATATGGTCACCTTATCTTTGATAAAGGAGGCAAGAATATACAATGGAGAAAAGACAGCCTCTTCAATAAGTGGTGCTGGGAAAACTAGACAGCTACGTGTAAAAGAATGAAATTAGGGGCTTCCCTGGTGGTGCAGTGGTTGAGAGCCCGCCTGCCGATGCAGGGGACGTGGGTTCGTGCCCCAGTCCGGGAAGATCCCACATGCCATGGAGCGGCTGGGCCCGTGAGCCATGGCTGCTGAGCCTGCACGTCCGGACCCTGTGCTCCACAACGGGAGGGGCCACAACAGTGAGAGGCCTGTGTACCAAAAAAAAAAAAAAAAAAAAAAAAGAATGAAATTAGAGCACTCCCAAACACCATACACAAAAATAAACTCCAAGTGGATTAAAGACCTAAATGTAAGGCCAGACACCATCAAACTCTTAGAGGAAAACATAGAACACTCCATGACATAAATCACAGCAAGATCCTTTTTGACCCACCTCCTAGAGAAATGGAAATAAACCCAAAAATAAACAAATGGGACCTAATGAAACGTAAAAGCTTTTGCACAGCAAAGGAAACCATAAACAAGATGAAAAGACAACCCTCAGAATGGGAGAAAATATTTGAAAATGAAGCAACTGACAAAGGATTAATCTCCAAAACATACAAGCAACTCATGCAGCTCAATATCAAAAAAAACAAACAGCCCAATCCAAAAATGGACAGAAAACCTAAATAGACATTTCTCCAAAGAAGATATACAGATTGCCAACAAACACATGAAAGAATGCTCAACATCATTAATCATTAGAGAAATGCAAATCAAAACTACAATGAGTTATCACCTCACACCAGTCAGAATGGCCATCATCAAAAAATCTACAAACAATAAATGCTGGAGGGGGTGTGGTGAAAAGGGAATCCTCTTGCTGTGTTGGTGGGAATGTAAATTGATAGAGCCACTGTGGAGAACAGTATGGAGCTTCCTTAAAAAACTAAAAATAGACCTACCATATGACCCAGCAATCCCACTACTGGGCATATACCCTGAGAAGACCATAATTCAAAAAGAGACATGTACTGCAATGTTCATTGCAGCTCTATTTACAATAGCCAGGACATGGAAGCAACCTAAGTGTCCATCGACAGATGAATGGATAAAGAAGATGTGGCACATATATACAATGGAATATTACTCAGCCATAAAAGGAATGAAACTGAGTTATCTGTAGTGAGGTGGATGGACCTAGAGACTGTCATACAGAGTGAAGTAAGTCAGAAAGAGAAAAATACCATATGCTAACACATTTATATGGAATCTAAAAAAAAAAAAAAAGAAAATGGTCAGAAGAACCTAGGGGCCAGATGGGAATAAAGATGCAGACCTAATAGAGAATGGACTTGAGGATAAGGGGAGGGGAAAGGGTAAGCTGGGACAAAGTGAGAGAGTGGCATGGACATATATACACTACCAATTGCAAAATAGATAGCTAGTGGGAAGCAGCCGCATAGCACAGAGAGATCAGCTTGGTGCTTTGTGACCTCCTAGAGGGGTGGGATAGGGAGGGTGGGAGGGAGGGAGGGAGTTGCAAGAGGGAAGAGATATGGGGACATATGTATATGTATAACTGATTCAATTTGTTATAAAGCAGAAACTGACACACCATTGTAAAGCAATTATACTCTAATAAAGATGTTTTAAAAAAAAAAGTGAATGGCTAAAACTAAAATAACCAGAAATATCAAAACAGCCTTTGAGTAGTGGGTTTTTTAAAACATTTTATCTTTTTAATATAAAGTAAACTTGCCTGGAAAACAGATCGTTAAACACATCTGGTAGTAATTTAAATTGTGTGATATGTTTAGTGAGGACTTTTTCAATCAATTAAATTTATAGTATCTCTGCTTATCTCACTATAGGCCATGCAAGTTCCCTGCCAATTACGTTTTCCTTTTTAGGGAGGCATCTGAGACCCATCTTACTTTAACTGCTCTGTACCTTATTATCCTGCTGTCCTATCCATAGTTTTTTTGGCCACTGATGGGTACTTTCCCACCCACACGTTTGCCAGTGTGAAGTTGTCCAGCTTGAGAGTTCTATCCAACAGGGGTGTCCTATATTGGGTAGTGATGAAATTAAACTTTTGGGGGAATTGAATGTATCATACAGAGAGAGTCTGCAGAAAGTCATGTGGTATAGAAATGGGGAGATACGTAGAGGAAGTTAGCAGAAGCCATGAGGAAAGAGGAGGAGAACAGAGATAGGTTAGGCAATGAGATGTACAAAGAGGAAGCAGATAGTAGTATATCCTGGAGAGCAATAAATGGTCTTCTAATTCTCTTTGTGCTCTTCTAGAGTGGTTTTATCTCCTTTCTTAACTTTCTGTGTATCCTGTTATAAGTTCTATCACTTGAAACCCAGATGCCTGTTTATTCCTTGCAAACTGAATGATCCTAACACCCTCATTTCCAGCATTAATTTAACAAACCATGTGTGTGAATTTAATTCCCATGTGGGACAAGTTAGCTTTGCCAAGTTCTGTGATCATCCTCTCACGCACACAATGACTAGGAAACACATCGGTTGTTATAAGAAAGAACAGTTCCACAGTGTGTAAGAACTAGTGCACACCTGTCTTCAGTGTTGATAAAATAAATCAAAGCTGAAGACTAGGGACTTCCCTGGTGGCACAGTGGTTAAGAATGTGCCTGCCAATGCAGGGGACACGGGTTCGATCCCCGGTCTGGGGAGATCCCACATGCCGTGGAGCAACTAAGCCTGTGCACCACAACTACTGAACCTGCGTTCTAGAGCCCACGAGCCACAACTACGGAAGCCTGCACTCCTAGAACCCGTGCTCCGGAACAAGAGAAGCCACTGCGATGAGAAGCCCGCGCACTGCAACGAAGACCCAATGCCACCAAAAAAAAAAAAAAAAAAAGCTGAAGACTAAAGATGGTGAAACAGTAGTGACTTTTTAACATGAAAAACTACCCCTTCTCCCCTTTTACATATAAATTACTAGAGAAAAGTAAGTAATAAATACATATATGATAGAACCATATAGTTTAATTCTTTTTACCATTTACCAGGTAAATCTCATATAATTTATTTTCCTAACCCTACCAGAATCATGTGGAGTTGGGAGGGGTAGGGATGGATAGTTTCTCAAAAGGATGCAAGTGCTGTTACCATAATACAGGGGGAAGATATGCCAGCAGACAAAAATCATAGATAACCCTTAAACGACTCAGTTGGAAAAAAAGCAAAATATAGTTGACAAAAATATTACATTCCAGTAAAATCTGTAAAGACCATATAGCAATCTGAAAAATGGTTGTAAAACAGTGTTAAGTAAAAAAGGCAAAGTATTAAAATAAAGGTATGATGTGGTTGAAGCTTTGGAATATGGAAAAATTAATAACCTTTTTGCATTGTGGTGGTAGAATAATGGATTATTACATAAAATCATTAGTATATTTTTAAAAATATTTGACAGTAAACAAAATGCATTCATTAAAAAAGAAAGACACCTCATTCTGCATTTAGTAGAGAATTCCTTTTCTTTCTTTACATGAGAATTTTCTTTCCAAGTAACTGTGTATGGGCACTGGGAGCTGATTATGAGAGTTGCAGATCTTTCCTCCTGGCTTTACTGCTCTTCCCCCAGGTTGAAGAGTTTAGTGACCATTTGCAGCTCTGTTGCTGTTGCTGCAGAAACACCACCAGTGTGACATGACTGCTGCCATATACCACCACTCCCCACTGCCATCAATATCTGAGTACCTCAGTTTGCAGGGAGGTCCCACCTCAGCCTGAGCTAAAGTCCAATGATCCATTCAAGATGCTGTTTGCCACAGTTATGAACCTGGGTGGATCCTCAGAATGTAGGGAAGGCCATTTCTCTCCTCAGTGCTATGCACAGTCCAGGGCAGACTGGGATAGAAACATGTGATGACAACAACAACAAAATACAACTGCTTGGATCCCAGTGTTTGAGCTCCATTGACCCTCTGTGTCAACTCTCATCCACATGCAACCATTTACCCTGTGGCACATAAATACCTTCCATTCTTTCAGAGGAAATAATAAACCATTTTACACCCTTGTGGACATAAAGAAGACAGGCCAGATGAAATAATTGTGATTATAATGAAATGTGTGGATGAGAAAAATTTGGAGTAGGGGTTGTTCATGCCAAGCTTTCCACACTAAGCATGTGTTATTTTGTAATTGTGTGGATGGGGAGGTTACATTATATTACTTATAAGGACTATTGAGGAACTAGCAAATTGGAAAGTGGCAGGTATGGTTGGTATAAAAATAGCCCCAATTACAGTAATACATGGAAACTAACTGTCCTCTACGGCTGATCCTCTGCCCAACAGCTCAGTATTCTCAAATATGTTTAAGCTTGTTTCGTTTTACCATGCCAGCAATTCTACCTTTTCCATCTTTCTGACTTGGTATTTGCATAGATTTACATATCATCCCAGGTCATGTGGTCCCCTGTTAAAGTATTTAGTTCATCTAAATACTACTCTTTCAGCTTAAATGCCAGGTAGGGTAATCAACTGTCCCAATTTGTCTGAGGCTAAGGGAATTTTTGAGATGTGTGGCTTTAGTGCCAAAGCCAGGACAGTCCTGAGCAAACCAGGATGAGTTATCACCTAATCCCAGGTCTGCTGTAAAGACTTTACCAACATTATTCCAACGCACAAAAGTTTGCCTTCAAGGAATTCTTTTTGCACTTAAGGTTAATATACACCCAGCATTCTAAGCAGTTTATTTAACATACATTCTCTCTTTATTAGGGGATAGTTTGCAAGTTTCTTGAGAGTAGGAGCCATATCTCTTTAATTTTTATATTTACTAACACTTAACAGAGTGCTAGTGTTTAATAAATCAATGTAAGAATTTTAAAATGTTACTTAACATTGCTTCAAGCATTACACAATTTTTCTTCTTTAGTTTCATTAAGTGATTAAATGTAATGGTTATGAATGTGGGTTTTATTTTAGGACATCTTGCGTTCAGTTTCCCACCAAGTCAACTACTGATTATGTGAGCACGGGCAAGTTAATTAGCCTCTCTGAGCCACAACTTTTTAAATCTGTAAAATGGGGATAAAAATAGTACCCACCTCCCAGGGATATTGTAAGACTTAAGCAAAATACTGTCTAAGTGTGTAATGTTTTGTCTAGCACATAGCACACAACTAGTTATTATGTGGTAGCTGTTAATAAGTGATTACACATCAATTCACTGTATTCTTCCCTGCATTGTTTCTTTCAGAGAGTTTATGTCATCCCAGGCAAAAGCAGTTATTAAACCTACTGAAGATTATTTGCAGCCTCAGTTTGGCCCCAACAGACTTTTACATTCAGCGGCAGCATCAGAAGGGTCAGCACTTCAAGATTGCTCCATACATCAAACAGCATCAGATCATAGCCATGATGAAATATCAGACCCAGATAGCTACAAATCAAACAGTAAAAACAATTCTTTTTTTATATCAGCATCCAAGAGAAACAGACCTGTCAGTGCTCCAGTGGGTCAACTGAGGTAATCAAAGCTGTTCTCTGTTCTTTTTAACTGACTGTTGAAGCTTTTTCCTTTGAGCAGAATTTATAATGACTCAGTTGACTATTTCAAACATTAAAATGTAACACATCTCTAGAGTTTTGTTTCTGCTTTTGTTTTGTTTACTTTTTTATTTGAAAGCACCTGAGTAGAATGTTGCTAATTACACTTGGGGAAAACATGAGATACACTTGAATGCAGATAATATGAAACTCTGAAAGGAATATTTGAAGCCGAATCAGGCTAAGACCATGAAATACCTTGGTTTACCAGATATTTGTGTAAAAGTAGAAATGCATACTTTTGATATTTAACCAATATTTGAAATAAAATCAAATTGAAATGAACTTATAAAACCATTTTGTGGGGGCTTCCCTGGTGGCGCAGTGGTTGAGAGCCCACCTGCCGATTCAGGGGACGCGGGTTCGTGCCCCAGTCCGGGAAGATCCCACATCCCGTGGAGCGGCTGGACCCGTGAGCCATGGCTGCTGGGCCTGCGCGTCCGGAGCCTGTGCTCTGCAAGGGGAGAGGCCACAACAGTGTGAGGCCTGCGTACCGAAAAAAAAAAAAAAAAAACCATTTTGTGTATGTTTTCACATCAAGATTGTTATCATAAACTGTTAACTTAAGTTTATGGATAGAAGAAAATGTTGATAAAAATAAAAATTAAACTAAGAAACTGATATTCACATTATTTTCATATGTTCAAATATGTGGATATATCGTGGTTTTAATTTATCTCACATTTTTACTTTAAAATGTTTACTTTGCTGCTGTGGCATTAGGAGTTACCAGGGTTAGCTAGAGAACTCTTAAGTAAAAAGTATGACATGTTAGTCATTTACATGTACTTTTGCTGAGAAAAATAATACGGATTGAAACTGGTTTTGACTGAAAACAAAACTTAGAAATCTTCTCTTACTGCCCCCAAGCAATTTGAAATGAAAGCAATAAAATTGACTTCAGAATGAAAAGTTTAGTATGATGTATTTGAATTTCAAATCTTTTAAAAAAAATCGAAGAACTTTGATAAACATGAAAACTTAAGGGAAAATCTTAGCCATTTACTATTTCATGATGATAAGACCATATTACTATTTTTTTTTGCTTTCTGTTAGAATATAGCATATATATGTATAATTTTTAAAAATGAGTGTTGTGATGTTTTATAGTAAAATGATTTAAACGGTTTATTCTGAGATATGTGTTTTACATGAACAGTTTTGGCAAACTTATCATGTATTAAATTTTTTAAAAATATTTAAGTATATATGGACAATCTTATCCTATAAAAAGTTTTTTTTTTGAGGAATATTTAGGAACAATCGTTAGTGCTTATATCTGTAGAAAATACCCAGGATAATATTTACTTAAATATGTTTACTAATTAACGTGCACAAATTGTTGTGTGTTTTTTTCTTCAGAGTTGCAAAGTTCTCTTCTTTAAAATTTAAGTTGGACCAGGATTGGCATAGATTGTCTCAAAGATACAAACTTCAACCCAGAGTGATTAGAGTAACAGCTTACAAAAATGGATCTAGAACAGTTTTTGCCAAAGTTACTGTACCAACCATCACCTTGGTAACTGGTGTCCAAAAGTTTTCAGTGATTTATTTCTTCCCTTATTCTCTTTATCTATGAAAAGTGAGAAAGAAAAAATTTATTGTTTAAAATTTTCTGTATCTGTAAATTGCTTATATGTATATACATAGACCTCACAGGCATTTCATTCCTTTTTTTATCAATATATAAGTAGTATATTTAATTAAACAGATACAATGGCTTTATATCTCTATAGCATTGTTAAAATGATGGAATGTTCAAGGACTAGAATTTGAGAATCAAATATTCTCAGTGCTGTGATTAACCTATTTGTATATTTTCAACTGCTACAAAATAACCATATTGGCGGAGTTATTGAGTTACTTAACTTGGCAAGTGGCTCAGTGGGTTTCTATTTGATCATTGCGTCTTTTGTTTAGCGGAAATGTGTTACTTTCTTTGTTGTCAATCCCTTTCTCTTACCTCTTGCTTTCTGTTAGTTGCTGGAGGAGTGCACGGAAAAGCTGAATCTGAACATGGCTGCACGACGAGTATTCTTGGCAGACGGCACTGAAGCCCTCGAACCCGAAGACATACCCTGTGAAGCCGATGTTTATGTTTCAACGGGAGAGCCCTTTTTAGATCCATTCAAAAAAAATAAAGGTAAAAAAAAAAAAAAAAAACCAACACCCTACCCCCCCACCACAGTAAATTGCTTAAGGGGTGCAATTAAAAAATGATTTTCATTCTGTCTTTTTTGCATGGTTTAACAAAACTAATGTTTACGCATTTACAGCTCAGTAAGAGGATAATGTGCTTAATGAAAGAAAAATCCACTGACAGCCACGTTTATTGCCCTTCATTAGCATTGGTGCTTAATTTAATATAGATCTGAATAGACATTAGGGAGCCTGCAGGAGGTTAAATGGTGAAAATATAATAAATTAAATCAGAGATTATTGAATTTACTGTTTAGTTTCTGTGACACTCAACAGACATAATTCATTAGACTTATTCTCTCAGAAAATAGTTCAAAGTTTCAAGTATCATTTATTCACTTACACTCTTGGTCTTTTTTCAGATGGCATTAACATAATTTTGAAAATGTGGCCAGTAATGAACATATAATTCTTATATACATGTGATTTTCCAAATGAAATTTTTCATAAGATAAATGCTACAGCTTGACTTTTAACCTTGAAATGTATATATATATGTATATATATATATATATATATATTTTTTACATTTACAAAATATGAATATGTATATTTTAGACACACTTGTAGGTAAGGTCTTTTTTAAAAGTCCATTGTTTCTAACATTTCAGAAATGTGGAGATTTTCTAAAATAAAATAAAAAAAATTTTTTTCAGTGGGAAAGAATCTGTTTTAAGAGAGAAATAAAAGTACCACTGTCTAAGAATATTCTTCTAAGCATGTCATACCCAGGATCTGTTATCAAGTGCTGTATATGGTAATCACATTTAAATGACATAAGAACTTTGCCATACAAATTCAGTGTATCTAACTGCTGTATTCCCCTCTGCTTTTTATACCTTATTAGAAGTATTTTTTTTTCCTGCAACTGCTGTAAAGCCAGTGAACCAAAGGCAAGTCTAGGCAGTAATTGCATAAGTAGAAGAAAAGTAATTCTGAAGTTCATTACAGATGAAGTGATGAAAATTCTTCTTCTATTAATGTTATTATATAAAATGATACTAGGATTTCTATCTCTTTAAGAATACTTGATCATTAGGAAATAATTTCTTGAATTCATTAGAAAGTTCAAGGTAATTTGGTCCTTGTAAAGAAACTTGTTGCTACAATACAGTGAAAATTACCTATGCAGTAGTGTAGACCCATATATTTTTCAAATTTTGCTTTAACTTTAAAATATGGCTGCCTTTATTTTGTATTCATTGAATCATCTGCTTGTATAAAAGCATGAGTCTTTGTGGGTAAATGTTTCTGTGACTTTTTTATATTCAGATATATATGTAATAAATGCTTCCTTAAGATCCTCATTTATTTTTATTAATCAGAAGTACTTGCCGTTCTTATGATTATGGTATTTTGCAAGAGATATATAAAAATTATTTATAGCTAAGCTTCTTAGAAGATCTGGACATGTATGCCTAAAATAACAATGTTACACACGTGACTAAGCTTGGTGGATGATTTTTAAATGTACAAACTAATTTCCTCCTACTTTTTGTTTTCTCTTTTATCCTTTTAAAGCCAAGTCTAGAACAAAAAACTTCTCTGCTTTGTCTGCGTATCTTTGGCTGTGTTTCACTGCGACATGCACTGCTGTTCTTTTAGCACCAAAATGTTGGCACACACTCCTGAAAATTTCACACCATCTCTTGCTGGATCAGCAAGCTTAACCCACCAAAATCTGGTGTTGTGCAATGGTTTTTGACTGATAATCAATCTTTATGCTGCTCGACAGTTGTTGCTGGGACACGGAGTAGAGCAGGTGGCAGATGTGCCTCGTCTTCTGAGAAAAGAAATTGTAGGTGAGCTTGGACACAGACTAGCATATCACATGTCCGTTAAAAAGACTTAAGTATGATGGGGAAAAAGCCACTTGTCTAAGTTAAGCTCATAGATAAGCCTATAAGTCTAAAAACTGATACTTGGTTTCTTTCAGAACAAGAATAAAAACACCAATAATTTATTATATATATATTAAATAATAATTTATTTCATATATGTAATTTATCATATATATGTATATAATTTGAGAGGGGTGTGGGGAGATTTCATATATGTATACCACCTACACATTCACTTTTTCAGATCAGGTTAAAATTACCTTTCTTGCATGAGTTTCATAGATAATCGATAATTTGCCAACTTGTTGTCATGAGTTTACCATAAAAATAAAACATGCATGTGTAGCTTTGAAAGTGGTAGATAAATTTAGAGGAAGGAGGCATTCTCAGAAGTTGGAAATTTCTATTTTCTTAAGGTAAATAGGAGGAAAACACCTGGCAGAATTTGGTGTTACTGTTGTATCTTTCCAAATGAGCATGAATATTTTATGTACAACTAACCAACAAACATTAGAGTCAGTAACTGGTCATTATTTTAATATACTGATTTTCATTCATTCAACAAACATTCATTGAGAGTCTACTATGTGCCAGGTACGAGGCCAGATCAGAGACAGATAAAAAAATGGACTCATAGTCTGATTTCTTTTTTTGTGATTATCCCTTTATCTCTGATTTTAAATTAAAAAAAATTTTTAAACTGAATGCTTTGGGCCCTCCAAAGGAAAATTTATTTTATTTCTGACACAGGAAAGCCAAATAAATCTATGTATATTTTGACAATTATATTTCCATACTTCATTATTTTCTTATTCTTTAGAAAAATAGTGTAGATAGTGAAAATTGCCTTAGAACTATTTCCAGATTTACTAAGGTAGAAAGAGACCTGCAGAACATTTCTGAGTTTTGAAATATTTTACCACCCCTTTTGAGCATCACTGTTGACAACCAGTGGCACTGGATTTAATAGAAAGCTGGAGAGCTATTCATCACATACCTCCAAACACAGAGCTTTCATATAGAGGTCAAGCCAAGGTCAAGACTGACATGAAGCATTCCCTGTTGAAATGCAATATTAGAATATTTCTTACATTTGAAGTTGAACACCTAAACAGAAAGATTAATTGTGTGTGGGAAAAACAGAAAGAATTTTTATGACGACATTTGATGAAGATCAACTGTCTTATTAAGTCTTGTAATTCTGCCATTTGAAGATACTGAAATTTATTAAAGATTCCTCTAGAACTGTGAAGATGTAGTTAATGAGTTGTTTGAAAAGGGATTTTTAAAGTTTTCATATTCATGGGCATACAGTTTAGGTTTTATTCACAGTTTCCTGGATCTTCTGCTTAATAGTGGCACAGTAAAAATTCTTGCATCAGATTCATGGGGTTTATAAGAGTTCAGCTCCTTTATAACTGCTAGGAGCTGTAGGCAATGCAAACCTAGCATAAGAAATGATTTATGCTCTGCAGTAGCTTAAATGTCTTAAAAAAATGAGGGAAAAAATCTGTTTGGGCCTAATTCATTAGGTCCAAGTTTCATTGTATGGAGTTCTGATTGTTTATTTTTATTTATTTATTTATTTTAGTTTTGTATTTTCATTCTTTCCTGTATATCCTATTCTACTATTTGGCTTTCAGTGTTATCATTTATAGTGATTCATTTCAGTCCTGAGTTTTCTTAACCAGAAGTGAAACTGAGTATTACGAATAGGATTTTACATCTTTTATATATTGTATTGTGAAGATGTAGTCACAGAAAAAAAAATCCATGAAAAGAGTTCTTGATACTACACCTAAGATCTAAATTTAATTCTTCTAAGTGCCATGTGATCTACAAAATGAAATAATTTGCTGTGACAGCTAGTGATTGACAAGAATATGTGTGAGCACATTTAAAATAGGCCATCTTTTCATGTAGAAGTAAATGTCAGTGAAATGATGGATTCTCATCATTTTAATTATTGATGATTTGGAAATATTTCAATTCCACGGCATACAAGACACATTCTAAATAGCAGCATAACACTTTTTCTCATATCTGCATCAGTAATGAAATGTTCTGTCATATTTTGTTTTTCAAAAAATGCATTAGTTTAATGAACCTGGATTCATGCATTATATTCTGTTCCATTATATGTCTCCTGAATTTGTCGACTTTTAAATGGTTGTGTTAAAAGCACAAGTTTCAAGAAGTGATCCACTACCCACATCACACTTGCTATTCTTGCTGCTGGATCTCAAGACAATGCTACAGTGCTGTCTACACTGATGGCTGCATTAATCCTGCTAAAGCTAATACTGGGCTTTGTGATGCTCACCCATAGGGTGACCACTACTTAACTTGGGTAGCTGCAGCAGGAGTTAGAGTGGGTGTTCCCAAATTCTCTATTATCATTTTGTTTGTATAGTATATGTATTAGGTGAGATTGTCAGTCCACCTCCTCTCCCACTTAGCTGCATATACCAAAAGCAGGAAAATGATATTATGCAGAGAAAAAAAGAAGAAAAACCTACTTCTGAGAGAGCACATGATTCCTTTATCTATTTCTACAAGTGAGGGTAAAACTATAGGCATATATTTTATATATTTCCCTATTTCAAAAGTTTTAAACCTATAAATGTGTACAGTATCCTTACTATATAAACAGATGTGGGTCTGAAGACATTGCAAGAGATGGACGCTCCCCCACCACCGAAAAGAATCCTTAGCCAGTAGGAAAATTTAGAGCATGCATATGGCAGCATCTCATACTGTCAAAATAACAAATCATTGAGAAACATCTAAATTCTTGACATATTCATGAATTGTTAAATTGTATATATTGTATATATGCACACAGAGGCTACACTTGTTTAATGAAGATGGCTGCAAACCTATAACTGTCCTGATAATTTGAATACTTTCTGCATGCCATGCACTCAGCATGTGCTTAAAGTGTATTATACTTTCTCCTTACAACCCCTGAGTTAGTGCTACAAGTCCACAGTCTCTTACATGCAATTCTAAAATCCAAAATTGCAGATGACCAAACAATTTTTTCATAACTCATTTAATAGCAGGACCTTATTTGGTATAACCAATTGATTGTTTTGAAGAAAAATAATTAATGTGTTTGATTATGGGCTGCTCTCCTAGACCTTGCTGGGCACATTACATAATATTTGATATATGTAACATATTAACATTTTTGAAATTCAAAAATTTCTACTTATGGAATCACATCTGACCTTAAGGGTTTTGGATATGGTCTTTCTGTCATAGCTGCAAAGAAATCTGATAAATTTTAATTCTCACTAGGATATTAACTCAGAAGGGTTATAAATGCTGTCTTTATCACCTTGAGTTGTTTGCTACATGGGTAAAAGTGGACAGAGAGAACACCTCCCTGACTAGAGCTGAGAGAGTGTGTGGACGGCAATAAATAAAAAATATGGTTCCGTCTAAGGAGACAGAGGAATAGTTAAAGAGAGACCATTCATTCATTCAGTCATTTCCTCAAGAAGTGTTTATTGAATCCCTACAGTATGCCAGGATATGGTGTGAACAAGAAAGAGGTCTCATGGAACTCTGGTTCTAATAAGGTGGAAGAAGCAATAGACATAAACATATAGAGAACTAAATAAGTTATTTATTGACAGTGTTAAGTGTTATAAAGGCAATAAAAATGAGATTTTTAAATGAAATCTCTTAGGCAGTTGTCTACCTACCTGCTTGCTACTTTACCTGAGAATTCATTTATATAGTCTATATGTACTCTTTCAGGGTTTTGCCTTCCAAACCATTCGTTTTTGAAGCTTTCAGACATCCGTTAGGAGAGGCATGAGAAATGCATTATTATTTAGTGGGAAGAACACTCGACTTGAAGTCAGATGGTATTGCAAGATTCTAGTCCCTGTTATATGACCTTGGGCAGATTGGTCTGCACGTCATTATCCTTACCTGTATAATAGAGGTAATAATATCTAAAAGGATTATTGGATAGTGTCTTAGTTTTCTAAAAAAAAAGATAAATTATTTGAAAATTAAATGTTTATAAATCTGTCGTCAAAATAGAACACAGAGAATAGCATTTCATACACATAACTAAAGTTCCAAATGCTGTTAAGATCCCAAGGCAGGGCTTCCCTGGTGGCACAGTGGTTGAGAATCTGCCTGCCAATGCAGGGGACACGGGTTTGAGCCCTGGTCCGGGAAGATCCCACATGCCGCGGAACAACTAAGCCCGTGCACCACAACTACTGAGCCTGTACTCTAAAGCCCGTGAGCCACAACTACTGAGCCCGTGTGCCACAACTACTGAGGCCCACACACCTAGAGCCCGTGCTCCACAACAAGAGAAGCCACCGCAATGGGAAGCCTGCGCACCACAATGAAGAGTAGCCCCTACTCACTGCAACTGGATAAAGCCCGCACGCAGCAATGAAGACCCAACACAGCCAAAAAGAAATAAATAAATTTATTTATTTATTTTTAAAAAGATGCATACCAAAGGAATATTTTCAATGAGCCCAGGCTCTTGCATCTTCCCATGCATAGAAAAACACTAAAAAAAAAAAAAAAAAAAAAAAAAGATCCCAAGGCTATTAATTAGAACCTTGTGTCCACTGCTACCTTCCCAGAATAGCTGCCTGGGTTCGGGAAAACAGCAACAACAACACAATAATTTGTCTCTACTTTTTAATCACTGCCAGGGAAGCAAACTACTCTATGAACCTGGGCAAGTCACTTAACCTCTCTAAGCCTCAGTTTCCTCATGCATAAATTGAGCCCAGTAGTGTAGCTATGAGGAGTAAATAAGACAATGTGTGTAAGAAGCCTGCTCTATATGTGTCTAAAACATTGTATTTGCACATGCTCTTTATCTATTTTCCTTCTTTTGCTCCATCTCTTGCTCAACACGTTTCCAACAGTTTTGCATACAGGAAAGTACCTGGTTTTACTACCAAAGGTATTTGCTAGGTCCGAGATCTTAAAATACATGCAACCAAATTAAATCCCTACCGAGCACTTGTGTTACAGCATGTTATGGGAATCTGAGTTAAAGCCTTGGAAGTCTCACTATATTGTACTTTTTGCCTTGAGAATTTTTCTGGGGTGTAAGTCAAAATCAAGTCTTTAGAAAAGGAGCCCCAATTGGCCTTGCTCTGCTCAATTCCAAGAGTGGTATTTTAAAATATGTTTATGACCCAAGGCTAGCCTTAACTTTAAGCTGCCATAACTTATTTCAAGAAAGTTCATAGAAAAGTTCAGGGAAAGGGTGACAACATTTTGATTGGCACAATAGATGGGATGTTTGTAATTTTAATCAAATTTAAATTGAAGACATACTTCAAATGATATGTCAGACTAGTGTTACTGAGTTAAAATCTAATGACAACCACTGTCATTATTAGTTAAGTATAGCCATCATGCCTATAGCAATAAATGATGACACTTAAGAACATGTAGAAACAAAGAACGCAAGTATTTAGAGAAAAGGGAGTGACTAGAAACTCAGTTGAACACAGGAATGTGACCTGGATTTAGTCTATTTACCAAACATAGAAGCAATTGTATTTTGAGCAGATGATATAATTGAATACAGCAGTGTGTTTTCTTACTGTCAGAGCATTTATATTTTATAAACTCTTCTTGCACCCATGAAATGATGTGCTTGTTCATATTTAATGTCATTATCTATACTTACTTGACAGTCAGAGCATTAATGTATTTTCAAGTTTATTGCCCAACTACAAGAGAATGAATTTTTAAAAATAAGATTTTTAATAAGCTCATGGATTTGAAGTTGCAAGTTTGCTGCTTTTATTCTGGTGACAGAATAAGGCAGTATTCTCCATTTTCAAAATGGAAAATTACAATGTGGGGACCACCCAGATTTATTTAATTTCTTGGCAGGCATTGGCTTTTATTGAAGTAGACTGAGAAAATGTGGTGATATTGTAGATAGACCTTCTAATGCTAGAACATGCTTTATTTTTTTCATGATTTGGTTATAAACAAAACCAGGAAAATAAAATAGGATGTGGGTTCTTCAAAATAAAATACATCCTATGGTTGGGGCATAATATTCTCTGAGTGTTGCAAGAGAGTAAGTGTATGAACATGAACAGTCAAGGGGACTTGACTGGGATGTAGCCCTTTGGGGAAGTTTTTCCCAAGGTTATGACAGACCTTCACTAGAACTTCACTAGAGTGCAGGCCTCACCCCTATCCTCACCCAGTGGGCTCTTAACTTTCTAGAGAGAAACACTGGGACAGGTCTGGTCATGATGCTTTGGAACCCACTAGGTGTGGCTAGCAAATTTAAAGGAGGGCGTGAGATGATAAAGTGAGACTAGGACCCCTTCTTTGACAGTTGTGTGTGTAGGGACAGAGAATTTGCTGGGAGTACTGTCAACAAGGGGGAGGTTGAAGAACTCTCCAAAGGGGAACTCCAGGTCTCCTGCTTTTGAGCTTCATGGATGGATTGGCATTGTATTTGGTCCTACTTTCTGCGGAAGCTCCCACTAGTAAGGATAAGTTCATTCTCAATGTACCCTTTTGTGACCATCAGATTTATAATGACTGGTGAAATAAACGTCTGTTTTCCCCTCTAAACCAAGTTCCTTAGGGCATAAACCATGGCTGCCTTGTTCACCATCATTTTTTTGGCACAGGGCCTGGCACTTAATAGTTGCTCAGTAAGTGTTGTTCAGTGATTGAATGAAGGACCAAATAGGTACCATGATGAACCATCCGTATTCCAATGAGGTGGTGGTGGGAGGGGAGGGTAAAGACCTCATTAGAGCAGCCTGCCTGGCTGCAAACAGTGAGTGGACATTTAGAAGGAGTATATTAAAAATCCCCTATCCCAAATTCATATGTAGATTTGTGAATGTTCCCGTTTGGCAGGGGGCCAGAGTAAGCCAGCCCAAGAATAATTACATGGCAGAGAGGCTAATGGTTATGCTAATGCTTGTCTGAGACGAGACAATGGTCCGAAGTGGAGTGCTGGGATAAATTATTCTCCCAGGAACCTATAGATCTGTGATTTTCAGTCTTCCCACATCCTCTCAGGAATGTCCTTTTTTACCCATTCTCTATCCTCATCTTTTTTTCTTTTGGTGGTTGGGGAGCGGGGTGGGGGTTGAGGCTTTCTTCTTCATTTAACACTTCCCTTTGTATTTCTCATAGTACCTTGCATACAGTAGGTGCTTATTAACTATTATTGAAAGTAAGGAAGTAAGAAAGAGGAGACGGGGTGACCTTTGGGAAGGTTTCGGGCCACTGCTCCCTGTCGTGCACAGCTGAAGGACTGTGGAGCTGGGTGGGGGTGGAGAGGCTGTTTTCTTTTCTTTTTTTTTTTTTAAATAAATTTATTTATTTTATTTATTTATTTTTGGCTGCGTTGGGTCTTTGTTGCTGCGCGCAGGGCTTTCTCTAGTTGTGGTGAGCGGGGGCTACTCTTTGTTGCGGTGTGCGGGCTTCTCATTGCAGTGGCTTCTCTCGTTGTGATGCACGGGCTCTAGGCGCATGGGCTTCAGTAGTTGCAGCGCATGAGCTCAGTAGTTGTGGCTCGCGGGCTCTAGAGCGCAGGCTCAGTAGTTGTGGTGCACGGTCTTAGTTGCTCCTCGGCATGTGGAATCTTCCCGGACCAGGGATCGAACCTGTGTTCCCTGTGTTGGCGGGCGGATTCTCAACCACTGCACCACCAGGGAGGCCCGAGGCTGCTTTCTAATTCTTACAAAGGTACCAGATAGCCTCAGCCCTGGGAGGGGTGTCAGGGTTTTGAGATGAGAAAGTTAACAAAAGACAGAGGTGTAGAAAGCATTTGTTAGCGATGGCTAGTATGTTTCCTGAGAAGTTCAAAGTGGGTTTAGATGGCAATACATTTCTTGCTTTAATACTCAGACTGGCTTCCTGTCCCCCATGCCCAACAGTCCCCTCACTGCTTGATTACTCCTTTTTCCACCCACTCCCAGCCTTGCTTAACCCTCTTTCTCACCAAGGCTAAAACCCACTCAGGTCTTTGTTGAGCATCCTCAGGTGCTCCAAGCTGATGTAAAAGAGTCAGATCCTGTTTTTCTTCTTGTCTTTGGATGTAATAATGCTGTCAGCCCTCATCACCTTTCTTCATATGAAGGCATATGTCCCTAGAGCTGTGATTCACCTCGTGTTGCTAAATGTGAGGGTTCCCTGGTCCTCCAGTTGGTTCTCATATAGAAGGCCCATGGTGCACACTTCAAGACATGCTGTTCCAGATCTGTACTCGTCCTCACTTACCCCAATAGCTTTGTTCCATAGGGAAATGGATTTTGCCTTAATGTAAGGAAGATTTTTCCAGTAGTCCGTCCTGTCCAAAAGATTAGAATGGCTTGCTTTGGGGAATGTGGAACTTCTTAGAGTTGTGCAGAGGCTCTGATCTGTATAGGCTATGTCCCGCCTTCCTTGCTCCCATCGCTGGCCTCTCTGTGTTCAGTTTCCTCCCAACAGTCCATCATATTGTTGCATAACTCTGGGTCTTCACCTACATTGTTTCCCCTCCCTGGAGGATGCTTTCCCTCTTTTGCCAACTCCATGTATCCTTCAAGTCCTACCTCACATCCTTCCCCTGGGGAGACTTTCTTGGCCACCACAGGCTGTGGCATGTGCCCCTACTCCAGGCTCCCTCAATACCCTGTGACATCTCTGACTAAGCACCTGTCATACTGTGTGTTGTTTTCCTTTCTTGTTCTCCCAAAAGACCAAGAACTCTGAGGTCCTCCCTGTGCAGCGTCTCTAGCAGGGAATGTTTGGTAGGCACTCAGTGAATGTATGTTGAATGACTAATTGAGTAAATGAAATGGGTGGTTAGAATCAGTAGTTTTTAAAGTTTCATTGGTTTTACAGTTCTGAACTTAGTGCAAAGTAATGCACTAAGCCTATGCCTTTTTTGCTGCTTCTTACTTTGTCCTCCATGATGTATATTCTGGTTTCTGAGTAAATTCAAGGAGGGACATGGTAATGAAAATGCTAATTAGTCATGAGTATAAAAATGTAATCTTCTTCCAATATACAGAGAAAATATAAGTCAAGTTAATATCTACCTAATGGAAATATTACCTAATATCCACCTAATGAAATAATAATCATACTCTGATCTGACAAGTTTGAAAAATATTTTCCAAATATTTATTGAGCATTTACTATGGGATTAAACATTATTTCAGGTGCTGGCTCTGCAGCAGGGAACAAATGCTTACATTGAAAATGTATGATCAACTTCTATTATTTTGTTAAACATCCAGCAAGCACACTTGTTTACAACATACCAGATACTGGAGGTACACAGATGAAAACACATTTCATACCCTTGAAATGTTCAAAGTCTGACAGGGACATACATACAAAAATGGAAGAGTTCAATGAAATGAGGGACCCAAAGGTGAGGCTGTGAAGCCTGAAGAGGGTAGATTAAAGGAGGTGGCACTGAGTTGAGAAGGAAGGAAGATAGCCCAGCAAAGAGGGAGGGGAAAAGTCATGATCAGAAGTTGGAATTGGAAAAGAGCATGGTGTGTGCCAGTAGCTTATTCACAGCTCCCTGCACCTCTACAAAAGGGGATTGTCTCAAACTCCTTTACTGCAGTGGTTCTCAACTAGGGGAAATTTCAACTCCTGGGGAACATTTGGCAATGTCTGGAAACATTTTTTGGTTATCCCAACGGGGAAGGTGCTACTGGCATCTAGTGGGTAGAGGCCAGGGATGCTGCTAAACATTCTGTAACGCATAGTACAGCCTCCCGCAACAAAGAACAAAGAAATGTCAACACTTGCTGAGGTTGAAAAACCTTATTTGACTGACAACAGACACAAAGATTAGTAAACTGAGTCACAGTGGTTTCCATAGGACATTTTGAACAAAATATAGCCACTAAAGGCAGATGCTTTTTAAATGGGTGCTAAGGTGGGATGATGGTGGAAAGTGGGAAAGTAAGAAGCATGGGAAATCCAGTTATTTTAAATGAGGGGAATTCTTTTATTACTTTTTAGGCACTTGAGGGAGTGTACAGTGTCACGGTTAAAAAAGCAGGCTCTGGAATCATTCAGCCTGATCTCTGATCTCTGATCTCTGGGTCTGATCTCTGATTCTCTTAATCGATTTGTTATACAGATCTAGTTGCTTAATTTCTCCGGGTCTCATTTTCCTCATCTGTGATATGAAGATTGTAATATTATCTGCTTCATAGGGTTTTGAGGATAAGACCAGTTAGTGTATACAAAGTACTTAACACACTGCTTTCTATATGCTAATTTCTTGGTGAAAATCACGAGGAGGATAATAATACCAGCAACATTTACTGTGTTTCATATTTACACAAAAGTGTTCTATCTGTAGAAATTTCTTTCATCCATAAAACAGGTAAGGGAATTACTATTATTGTTCCCATTTTTCAGATAAGAAAACTAAGACAAATGAGATTCACTGATTTCACAAGTTTACAGAGTTAGCAAGAGGCAAAGTCAAGTTTCAGATCCCCGGAGTATGGCTTCAGAGCCCATGCTTTTAAGGCTTTGCTGCCTATCTAGTATATTATTAATATGTTTTAGTCATCATTAGTATTATTTTATTACGCTGCCTTGCAGGTTGGTTTAAAAATCTTTACTTGTATAAAAAGTTTTATATATTTCCAATAGTCTTTCCATGTTTATCAACAAGGATCTGGAAAGTAGGAGTACCTTTAAAAACACCTATATATCATTTATGTTGTAAAGAATATTTTCAAATTTATTTGAAAATGTATTATGTGGTTTTCCTAGATCCACCTAGAGTTCTTTCAAAAAACCTATTTGGAACTTCAGAAATGTGATTTTAAAAAAATTTAGGCTGCCTAATTTTTTTTTTTTTTTGCTTTATAACAAATTCAATCAGTTATACATATACATATGTTTCCATATCCCCTCCCTTTTGCGTCTCCCTCCCACCCTCCCTATCCCACCCCTCCAGGCGGTCACAAAGCACCGAGCTGATCTCCCTGTGCTATGCGGCTGCTTCCCACTAGCTATCTACCTTACGTTTGGTAGTGTATATATGTCCATGCCTCTCTTTCACTTTGTCACAGCTTACCCTTCCCCCTCCCCATATCCTCAAGTCCATTCTCTAGTAGGTCTGTGTCTTTATTCCTGTCTTACCCCTATGTTCTTCATGACTTTTTTTTTCTTAAATTCCATATATATGTGTTAGCATACAGTCTTTGTCTTTCTCTTTCTGACTTACTTCACTTTGTATGACAGACTCTAGGTCTATCCACCTCATTACAAATAGCTCAATTTCATTTCTTTTTATGGCTGAGTAATATTCCATTGTATATATGTGCCACATCTTCTTTATCCATTCATCTGATGATGGACACTTAGGTTGTTTCCATCTCCGGGCTATTGTAAATAGGGCTGCTATGAACATTTTGGTACATGTCTCTTTTTGAATTATGGTTTTCTCAGGGTATATGCCCAGTAGTGGGATTGCTGGGTCATATGGTAGTTCTGTTTGTAGTTTTTTAAGGAACCTCCATACCGTTCTCCATAGTGGCTGTACCAATTCACATTCCCACCAGCAGTGCAAGAGTGTTCCCTTTTTTCCACACCCTCTCCAGCATTTATTGTTTCTAGATTTTTTGATGATGGCCATTCTGACTGGTGTGAGATGATATCTCATTGTAGTTTTGATTTGCATTTCTCTAATGATTAATGATGTTGAGCATTCTTTCATGTGTTTGTTGGCAGTCTGTATATCTTCTTTGGAGAAATGTTTATTTAGGTCTTCTGCCCATTTTTGGATTGGGTTGTTTGTTTTTTTGTTATTGAGCTGCATGAGCTGCTTATAAATTTTGGAGATTAATCCTTTGTCAGTTGCTTCATTTGCAAATATTTTCTCCCATTCTGAGGGTTGTCTTTTGGTCTTGTTTATGGTTTCCTTTGCTGTGCAAAAGCTTTTAAGTTTCATTAGGTCCCATGTGTTTATTTTTGTCTTTATTTCCATTTCTCTAGGAGGTGGGTCCAAAAGGATCTTGCTGTGATTTATGTCATAGAGTGTTCTGCCTATGTTTTCCTCTAAGAGTTTGATAGTGTCTGGCCTTACATTTAGGTCTTTAATCCATTTTGAGCTTATTTTTGTGTATGGTGTTAGGGAGTGATCTAATCTCATACTTTTACATGTCCCTATCCAGTTTTCCCAGCACCACTTATTGAAGAGACTGTCCTTTCTCCACTGTACATTCCTGCCTCCTTTATCAAAGATAAGGTGACCATATGTTCGTGCGTTTAACTCTGGGCTTTCTATCCTGTTCCATTGATCTATCTTTCTGTTTTTGTGCCAGTATCATATTGTCTTGATTACTGTAGCTTTGTAGTATAGTCTGAAGTCAGGGAGCCTGATTCCTCAAGCTCCATTTTTCGTTCTCAAGATTGCTTTGGCTATTCGGGGTCTTTTCTGTTTCCATACAAATTGTGAAATTTTTTCTTCTAGTTCTGTGAAAAATGCCAGTGGTAGTTTGATAGGGATTGCATTGAATCTGTAGATTGCTTTGGGTAGTAGAGTCATTTTCACAATGTTGATTCTTCCAATCCAAGAACATGGTACATATCTCCATCTATTTGTATCATCTTTAATTTCTTTCATCAGTGTCTTATAATTTTCTGCATACAGGTCTTTTGTCTCCTTAGGTAGGTTTATTCCTAGATATTTTATTCTTTTTGTTGCAATGGTAAATGGGAGTGTTTCCTTGATTTCACTTTAAGATTTTTCATCATTAGTATATAGGAATGCCAGAGATTTCTGTGCATTAATTTTATATCCTGCAACTTTACTAAATTCATTGATTAGCTCTAGTAGTTTTCTGGTAGCATCTTTAGGATTCTCTATGTATAGTATCATGTCATCTGCAAACAGTGACAGCTTTACTTCTTCTTTTCCGATTTGGATTCCTTTTATTTCCTTTTCTTCTCTGATTGCTGTGGCTAAAACTTCCAAAACTAGGTTGAATAAGAGTGGTGAGAGTGGGCAACCTTGTCTTGTTCATGATCTTAGTGGAAATGGTTTCAGTTTTTCACCATTGAGGACGATGCTGGCTGTGGGTTTGTCATATATGGCCTTTATTATGTTGAGGAAAGTTCCCTCTATGCCTACTTTCTGCAGGGTTTTTATCATAAATGGGTGTTGAATTTTGTCGAAAGCTTTCTCTGCATCTATTGAGATGATCATATGGTTTTTCTCCTTCAATTTGTTAATATGGTGTATCACGTTGATTGATTTGCGTATATTGAAGAATCCTTGCATTCCTGGAATAAACCCCACTTGATCATGGTGTATGATCCTTTTAATGTGCTGTTGGATTCTGTTTGCTAGTATTTTGTTGAGGATTTTTGCATCTATGTTCATCAGTGATATTGGCCTGTAGTTTTCTTTCTTTGTGATATCCTTGTCTGGTTTTGGTATCAAGGTGATGGTGGCCTCGTAGAATGAGTTTGGGAGTGTTCCTCCCTCTGCTATATTTTGGAAGAGTTTCAGAAGGATAGGTGTTAGCTCTTCTCTAAATGCTTGATAGAATTCGCCTGTGAAGCCATCTGGTCCTGGACTTTTGTTTGTTGGAAGATTTTTTATCACAGTTTCAATTTCAGTGCTTGTGATTGGTTTGTTCATATTTTCTCTTTCTTCCTGGTTCAGTCTCGGCAGGTTGTGCATTTCTAAGAATTTGTCCATTTCTTCCAGGTTGTCCATTTTATTGGCATAGAGTTGCTTATAGTAATCTCTCATGATCTTTTGTATTTCTGCAGTGTCAGTTGTTACTTCTCCTTTTTCATTTCTAATTCTATTGATTTGAGTCTTCTCCCTTTTTTTCTTGATCAGTCTGGCTAATGGTTTATCAATTTTGTTTATCTTCTCAAAGAACCAGCTTTTAGTTTTATTGATCTTTGCTATCGTTTCCTTCATTTCTTTTTCATTTATTTCTGATCTGATTTTTATGATTTCTTTCCTTCTGCTAACCTTGGGATGTTTTTGTTCTTCTTTCTCTAATTGCTTTAGGTGCAAGGTTAGGTTGTTTATTCGAGATGTTTCCTGTTTCTTAAGGTGGGATTGTATTGCTATAAACTTCCCTCTTAGAACTGCTTTTGCTGCATCCCATAGGTTTTGGGTCATCGTGTCTCCATTGTCATTTGTTTCTAGGTATTTTTTAATTTCCTCTTTGATTTCTTCAGTGATCACTTCGTTATTAAGTAGTGTATTGTTTAGCCTCCATGTGTTTGTATGTTTTACAGCTCTTTTCCTGTAATTGATATCTAGTCTCATAGCATTGTGGTCGGAAAAGATACTTGATACAATTTCAATTTTCTTAAATTTACCAAGGCTTGATTTGTGACCCAAGATATGATCTATCCTGGAGAATGTTCCATGAGCACTTGAGAAAAATGTGTATTCTGTTGTTTTTGGATGGAATGTCCTACAAATATCAATTAAGTCCATCTTGTTTAATGTATCATTTAAAGCTTGTGTTTCCTTATTTATTTTCATTTTGGATGATCTGTCCATTGGTGAAAGTGGGGTGTTAAAGTCCCCTACTATGATTGTGTTACTGTCGATTTCTCCTTTTATGGCTGTTAGTATTTGCCTTATGTATTGAGGTGCTCCTATGTTTGGTGCATAAATATTTACAATTGTTATATCTTCTTCTTGGATCGATCCCTTGATCATTATGTAGTGTCCTTCTTTGTCTCTTCCAGTAGTCTTTATTTTAAAGTCTATTTTGTCTGATATGAGAATTGCTACTCCAGCTTTCTTTTGATTTCCATTTGCATGGAATATCTTTTTCCATCCCCTTACTTTCAGTCTGTATGTGTCTCTAGGTCTGAAGTGGGTCTCTTGTAGACAGCATATATATGGGTCTTGTTTTTGTATCCATTCAGCCAGTCTGTATCTTTTGGTGGGAGCATTTAGTCCATTTACATTTAAAGTAATTATCGATATGTATGTTCCTATTCCCATTTTCTTAATTGTTTTGGGTTCGTTATTGTAGGTCTTTTCCTTCTCTTGTGTTTCTTGCCTAGAGAAGATCCTTTAGCATTTGTTGTAAAGCTGGTTTGGTGGTGCTGAACTCTCTCAGCTTTTGCTTGTCTGTAAACGTTTTAATTTCTCCATCAAATCTGAATGAGATCCTTGCTGGGTAGAGTAATCTTGGTTGCAGGTTTTTCTCCTTCATCACTTTAATTATGTCCTGCCACTCCCTTCTGGCTTGTAGAGTTTCTGCTGAGAGATCAGCTGTTATCCTGATGGGGATTCCCTTGTGTGTTATTTGTTGTTTTTGCCTTGCTGCTTTTAATATGATTTCTTTGTGTTTAATTTTTGACAGTTTGATTAATATGTGTCTTGGCGTATTTCTCCTTGGATTTATTCTGTATGGGACTCTCTGTGCCTCCTGGACTTGATTAACTATTTCCTTTCCCATATTAGGGAAGTTTTCAACTATAATCTCTTCAAATATTTTCTCAGTCCCTTTCTTTTTCTCTTCTTCTTCTGGAACCCCTATAATTTGAATGTTGGTGCATTTAATGTTGTCCCAGAGGTCTCTGAGACTGTCCTCTGTTCTTTTCATTCTTTTTTCTTTATTTTGCTCTGCAGCAGTTATTTCCACTATTTTATCTTCCACCTCACTTATCCATTCTTCTGCCTCAGTTATTCTGCTATTGATCCCATCTAGAGTATTTTTTATTTCATGTATTGTGTTTTTAATCGTTGCTTGTTTCTTCTTTAGTTCTTCTAGGTCCTTGTTAACTGTTTCTTACATTTTGTCTATTCTATTTCCAAGATTTTGGATCTGGGAAATAGAATCTTGGATCATCTTTGCCATCATTATTCTGAATTCTTTTTCAGGTAGACTGCCTATTACCTCTTCATTTGTTAGATCTGGTGGGTTTTTATCTTGCTCCTTCTCCTGCTGTGTGTTTTTCTGTCTTCTCATTTTGCTTATCTTACTGTGTTTGGGGTCTCCTTTTTGCAGGCTGCAGGTTCATAGTTCCCGTTGTTTTTGGTGTCTGTCCCCAGTGGCTAAGGTTGGTTTAGTGGGTTGTGTAGGCTTCCTGGTGGAGGGGACTAGTGCCTGTGTTCTGGTGGATGAGGCTGGATCTTGTCTTTCTGGTGGGCAGGTCCACGTCTGGTGGTGTGTTTTGGGGTGTCTGCGGACTTTTTATGTTTTTAGGCCACCTCTCTGCTAATGGGTGTGGTTGTGTTCCTGTCTTGCTAGTTGTTTGGCATAGGGTGTCCAGCACTGTAGCTTGCTGGTCGTTGAGTGAAGCTGGGTGCTGGTGTTGAGATGAAGATCTCTGGAAGATTTTTGCCGTTTGATATTATGTGGAGCTGGGAGGTCTCTTGTGGACCAGTGTCCTGAAGTTGGCTCTCCCACCTCAGAGGCACAGCACTGACTCCGGGCTCCTCAATTTGGGATGATGTGTTGTCTATTCATGTATTCCACAGATGCAGGGTACATGAAGTTGATTGTGGAGCTTTAATCCGCTGCTTCTGAGGCTGCTGGGAGAGGTTTCCCTTTCTCTTCTTTGTTCTCACAGCTCCTGGGTCTCAGCTTTGGATTTGGCCCCGCCTCTGCGTGTAGGTCACCGGAGGGCGTCTGTTCTTCGCTCAGACAGGACTGGGTTAAAGGAGCATAGGCTGCCTAATTTTTAAGTGGAGTAAAGTGTCCTTAGCTGTTTTTAGGTAATAGAATTATGAATATATTCCTTTTATTGAAATGTTTTATTGGAATAAAAGACAGGTTTGTTCATTAATTCATTTGGCACTTATTGAGCACCTACTCCATGCCCCAGATAAGCAGTGCATGTTTAGCCAAGAAAGCATAAAGTGCTAGTGCAATCGGGTCAGTTCAGTGGTAGATGTCTTCACAAAGAGCAAAAAGCAGGGTGTACAAGCTAGAAAAGACTTCCTAGAAGAGATGACCTCCAAAGGGAGACTTGAGGAAAATATAAGCATTTACCTTAAATATACTCTGAGTTCATCCCAGTCTATTCCACTCCTTCTAGACCTTCATTTGCCAAGCAGTTCTCCTTGGCAATTTTCTTCTTTTCCTGAAAAAATTCTATGCCATTGTGGTCATTAGTGGACATCAAGGTGGTAGAACAATCATATTTAAGTTCACACTGGGGAGAGGTAGGAAATAAAGATGGTAGGTACATACACATAGGCAATAAAGTTTATTTTGCACAATTGGTATGTTATGAAAAGTGACATAAAATTAAATTTGTATCAGTTGAACACTTAAATGCACAGGAAAGGTTAACATCTAGTAACTATACCATGTGCAGTGAATTTGTATATACCCTGGAGCAAGTAATGAGAAATACAGACTTGATTCCTACTTTCTAAGGGTTTAAATATGGAAGCAGAAATAGGATATACACTTATAAAACATTTACATAATAATTCCAGATGGTTTACGCTCTTTCCCTAGCAGGTAGTACAGTGCCTGGCATGTGGTGAGTTCTCAAACACTGTTGAATGAATATATGGGTGAGTGTTACAGGCTGCAAATGTTCAAAGGATTCAAGCAATGACAGGTCATTTTAGGTTGGAGCACTGAAGGGAGGTCTTAAACTCGATCTTGAGAAGGAATTGAGTCTGAATAGGTGAAGGATGGACTTAAAGATGAACTTGGTGTATTCATCGAATAATCAACAGACAGCTTGGGTAGTGCTATAAACTAGAGTAAGATAAAACCAGTAAGTTTGGATAGGGTCAGATTGTCAGTAAACTCTTCTGTGAGATGTGCCTTTAAGTGAAGGGACTGTGTCTGTTTCATATTCCTGGCACAGGGTCTGGCAGATAAGATGGGCTCAATAAGTATTTGTGGACTGCTTGACTGACCGACAGACAGACATACAGACAGACTGGCTGGCTGACTGACTCGTGGAAAACTTCAAAAGCTAACTCCCAGAACTTTTTCATCGGGCACTGACAAAATTGATGTTGTAGGGAAATTCAGCTGTAATTGGAGTATAGAATGTCAGATGTAATGGAGGAGGATCAAGTACAATTAGGATGCTCTTGCAGATGATCTCTCAGATGAGGCTGAGAGGGAAATGGGCAAGTGGGCCTGGCTGGGAATGGAAAGGAAGGATGCTTTGAAGAGTTATTGTGAAGACGGCAGAGGTGAGAGTTAGGTCTCCCTTTTTGACTCTGTCTGAGGTCAGGTTCCCTAGACGCGGAGCCTGAGATGGTGATTTTTGTGCAAGGGCCTTAGGGAACACTGTCAGGTGAAACCTGTGAAGGAGTGAGGGAGGCAGCACAGGGCAGAGGCAGAAGCTTGGCCAAGCCCTGTGTTCAGCTGAAGTCTAGCCCCAGTCTGGAGTGGGAAACATGCCGCTGAGCTGCCCCTCCCTGAGGCAAGGGGACTGGCTGCTGTGTCCCCCCCAGTCATTGGCTGTGGACTGTCCCCCTGAGTAGGAAGGAAGAGCTCATCACCTCACAGGCATTTCCTGGCTAGGTGGCTGGTTCCTTTCAGCCGACGGGCGGGTCTCTGGAGAAGGGTTATCTGTGAGGCGTTAATGGCCTGGAGTCACAGCAGCTGGAGTTTGGGCACACTAGCCTGGTGAAAAGAATCCAGGGGACACCACCAGTGTTCCCTACACTCCGTGACAGTCTGATCTTCATAAGGTGCTCTGCTGAGAGCCTTCCAATGGCTTCCCATCACATCCAAACTAAACCCCAAACCCCTCATCCTGGCCTACACAATCTGGCCCCTTTCTACCTTTTGGCTTTATCAATACATATTCTCTCCCTGTCCAAACTTACTTTATTTTTCTTTCTCAAACCCGCCAAGCTCATTCTCACCTCGGAGACTCTGCTTGATTTTCTCTCTGCCGGAATGCTCCTTCCCTCAGGTTTTCATCACTAACTTCTCATCATTCAGGCCTCTCGGCTCAGATGTCCCCTCTTCAGAGAGGCCTTCCACTGTTTGTCTCTCCCCAAGAGGCTGTGATCTGTACAAGCTATTCTGTCCTATTCACAGCTGTCACCCTGGTGCCTTGAGGAGTGGACACCCAATAAATATCATTGAATGAATAAGCAATTGGTTGCAGAGAAATGAATAGGAGACGGGTTCAAAATCTCCCTGAGATAGTGGAAAACCTTGAAAAAAGTGGAAACATTGACAGAAATAAGAAGTGTGAAGGGTGCATCAAGTTGTGCAAAAAAAATGTGAAATTTTGTTTCAGAGGTATTGAACTTGAAAAAATGGCAGAAAATGTATGATGGAGACAGAAGAGTGTAGTGATTTGGAGCACAGTTTCTAGAACTGACTTCATATACCAGCACAATGACCTACAAGCTGTGAGATCTTGGGCAAGCTATTTAACTTCTCTGTGCCTCAATTTTCTCACCTGTAAATGACGATAATGGTATTACAGTGGTATTATAGTGAGTTAAAACCTGTAAATCAGATAAAACAGTGTCTGGCTAATAACATTATTTTTAGTGGAATTTCAGCAATTCTGCATATAGAAGAGATAGTCAAAGCCAGGGCTGGGACTAGGGAGAGACTAGTGCAGCACCTACAGGACAAGATTTAAGGAGGCACACACTTTGAGGGCTGTGCACTTGTCCCACCCCGAGCATGCTTCCTTAAATTTTGCATTCTTGGCCCTTCACTCACCTCAACCTAATTCTGGCCTGGTCAGAAAAATCAAAGGGGAAAATGCTTTATTGGTAAGATTTTCTAAATCTGAGTACCTGTCACACCTTCTCCCTCTGGTCTTGGTGGGAGTGGTTTTTTGCTGTTGCTAATCTCTGGGTTGTGTCACTGTCCTTTTGTTGCTTCTGGGTCTTTTCCATTACTTACATAACCAATTCCCTGCAGTCAGTCCCTCTGCTCAGATACTCTGAATGGATTCTGTTTTCCTGGTTGGACTCTGATGTAACAGTTAATATACTCTAGAGCTCCATAAGCATGGGACTTCAGGGATGTGGGGAAAGAAGCCAACATTTATGGAGTGACCTCAATGTGTTAGGTACTTTTACATGTAAGATATTTAATCCTCATCAGCTGGCACCACTCGGTGCCCACTACATACTTTGTAGATGAGAAATCAAAGATGCAGGGAAGTATGACTCATCTAGGGCCACTAAGTTACAGAGCTGAGGTTCAAACCTAGTTTAAAGGATTATACCCTTTCCACAATGCAAAGCATCTGGGGGTGATGTGTCCAGATTGTGGGTACACTCCTATCAAACTACAAGAATTTATTTTTTTCCCAGTGAGAGATTTTTTTTTATTTTCAGAGATACTGGCCATCAGTAGTCTCCTTCTTCCTCCCCCTCCTTCTTTATTTATTTATTTTGGTGAAATTCACATAACATAAAATGAATCATTTAAAGTGAACAATCAGTGGCATTTAGTACATTTGCAGTGTTGTGCAACCACCATTCCTATGTAGTTCCAAAACATTTCCATCATTCCAAAATAAAACCCCTTATCCATTTATTTCTCCCCATTCCCCACCCTCCCAGCCCCTGGCAACCATCAATTTGCATTCTGTTTGTATGGATTTACCTATTCTGGATAGTTCATATAAATGGAATTATATGGTATATCTCCTATGTCTGGCTTCTTTGACTTAGCATAATGTTTTGAGGATCAGCCACATTGTAGTATGTATCAGTACTTCGTTCCTTTTATTGCTGAATAATATTCCATCATAGGTATATACCACACTTTATTTTTCCATTTACCCATTGGTAGAGATTGAGTTTCCATCTTTGGCTATTGTGAATAGTGCTGCTATGAACGTACGTGTATAAGTATTTATTTGACCACTGTTCTCAGTTCTTTCAGGTATATATGATCTCATTAACTTCTAGCTTATTTTTCTAATTCTAATTCCTATCAATTTAAGATTACAAAGTGACAAAATATGTAACTAATTTCTGTAAAAAGTTTTTCTCTTCTTGAAGTCTTAATCATATTTATAATCTTCTAGTTTTAATTTATTCTCCAAGTTTTGCTCATATTCCTGCCCACTGTATATGTGTGTGTATGTGTATGTATGTGTGGGTGTGTATGTGTGTGTATGTGTGTGTGGGGGAGAGAGAGAGGGAGAGAAGGTGTTTTTGTTTTTTTTGAACATGTAACGTAGCCATTCTGGGACTTGAAGTTTGTATACAACCACCGGTTCATGTTTCATATCAATACTAGCAGATTTATATAAAGTACCATTTCTAGGTTAAAGAGGCCATGCTTCTTTCAAGGTAAATACTAATAGTGAAGGGTTGTTTGGAAATTTGGGCAAACAAATAAATGCAGCCATTTTAAGTTCTATGCAAATACAATTTTATTTCTCTTATTAGGACAAATGAAGAGCAGATGACAGAGGAATTGTATTTTTGTAATTTATGTAAAAAGAAAATATAATCTAAAATAAATTGAATGCACAAATAAAATGAATAACCAAGGTGCAAGTTATTTATTTATGAAATGAAGCCTCTTGAAAAGGGAGAAATGGTGACAGCAACTTAGTATGCAATATACTACACTTCTGTTCTTACCCTTACATTTTCAAAATCATACATAGTAATTTATTTGCACTCCCATTAATGTTAGTAGGAGTTTTGAAACTTATATTCATGCACACATCTTTGAAAATGTATGGGTCAAAGTAAATTATTAATGAAAAGCTGGTTTTCATTTTCAGTGAAGTAGTTTCAACCTGTTACCAAAGATGTCCTAGAAGCCACCTTCATTCTAGTCACAGGAGAAGAATTATGTAGAAGGTTACTATTTGGAGATCATCCATCTTTAAAGCAACTTGGATAATAATCATATTAAAGATTTAAAAAAAAGTGTTTTCCCAACACCAAAGAACACAAAATTTCAGGACCCATGTTGTTTTATACTAAGCAAAGGACCTTGGACCCTTTCAGTGGACCCTTTCAGCCCAGTGCATCTGATCAGTGATAGAGGCATGCTAAGGTGAATTTTAATTAGGACTAAATTGTGGTATTACTCTTTCATACCCTGAACATCTGTTCCCTTCAGAAATGATGATTTATGCAGGCTATCAGAGCAGACAGCTTGCTACAGCTTATGTCACGGTTAGTGGGAAGCTGGTGGTAGCATTTCAGAAAACCAGCATCTAAATGGAGACTGGCCAGTGTATATGATATAGGTAATAAGGGGAGGGGAAGCATGATGTGTCCATTTTTAATTTTGAAGCCAAATATTGACCTGACTTAAAAAAAATTCTCTTCTAGACCATCTGTTGTTAATGAAGAAAGTAACTTGGACAATGAATGGGCTGATGCTTCCTACTGATGTCAAAATATGGAAAACAAGCCTGTTCTTTCCATTAGAATGAAGAAACTTACTGAGAAGACCTCAGTCTGAATTCTTTTCTTTAAGAATGGCACGGGGCAGGATGGGCATGAGATTACAGTGGGAAAGGAAACAATGAAAAAGGTAATTTTGTATTAAATATTGAAGTATAAATTAAATTTCAAAGTTTTTGTGACTCTTGAAATGTGTTTTTTCCTTTTATATATCGTGTCAACTAATAAACTGAAATATTAAGAAGGCATTATATAGAATGCAAAACTTCAGCTGTTTATATATATGCTTACACTAACAACGTAACTTACTTTAACAAAGCAACAGTATTTCAGGAAATAATTTGGCTAACATAGTTGGCCATTTCCCTAGTTAAAAGTTATGTTTACACTTAAGGAAACATTCTAGTTGGTTATAATATTTTACAAGATATTTATATTGAAGCCAACTTAACTATCTTCAAATCTCAAAACGGCTCCTTTTCATTTACAATACCAGTAATAAAACCTAGAAGCACCCCTGTTCTTTGAAACAATAAATTAAATCTGAAATAACTAGAATTCAGTTTAAAAATATCCATATGCATTTAAAAAAGTAAATCTGGATGGGCCTAAGAAAAATCATGTAACAATCCAGCAAACTTTAAAAAAACAAATTTTAAAGTATTACTTGTCATATAAATTCATGTTTTTTAGAAGGTGCTTGTACTTCCCAGGTCTTTGATATTTAAAAATATAGAGGAACTAATGGGAATTTGGGGGGGGGGGGAGGAAGCCTTTTTTTTTTCAGATAAAGATTTTTCACTGTATCTTAAAGTAGCTTGTTAATAATAATAAAAGCAACTAAAATTTATTAAACATGTATTAGAGAGACAGTGAAACATAACCAAACTCTCTAGGTTTTAATCCTAGCTTTGTCATTCACTAGCTATAAGACCTTGGATAACTTACATTGTCTGAGTCTCAATTTCTTTATCTGAAAACTGGTGATAATAATATGCCTACCAGGGCCTCCCTGGTGGCACAGTGGTTGAGAGTCCGCCTGCCGATGCAGGGGATGCGGGTTCGTGCCCCGGTCTGGGAGGATCCCATATGCCGCGGAGCGGCTGGGCCCGTGAGCCATGGCCGCTGGGCCTGCGCATCCGGAGCCTGTGCTCCGCAACGGGAGAGGCCACAACAGTGAGAGGCCCGCATACCGCAAAAAGAAAGAAAAAAAAAATGCCTACCTGATAGAACTGATGTAACTATTCAATGTGATATTACGTGTGGAATACAATGCCTGGCACCCAGAAAGTTCCCATTAAATTCTTTTTTTTTTTTTTTTTTTTTTTGTGGTACGCGTGCCTCTCACTGCTGTGGCCTCCCCCGTTGCGGAGCACAGGCTCCGGACACACAGGCTCAGCGGCCATGGCCCACGGGCCCAGCCGCTCCGCGGCATGCGGGATCCTCCCAGACCGGGGCATGAACCCGCGTCCCCTGCATCGGCAGGCGGACTCCCAACAACTGCGCCACCAGGGAAGCCCCCATTAAATTCTTATCTTGGTATTCTTATCTTTAGGATTCATAAATATACATCTAATAGTTAGAAATTATTTTTCTTATTAATGGGAAACATTTATTATGAAATGAAGATAGGTATAAATTATTTTGTTATACCAGACTATTTTCAAAATGAATTTTGTTTGAAATAGGTGAATAGTTGACTAGATATTGGAAATTTTATTTTCAAAATAATCTATTTCTTCATCTACTGATTTTTATAGTTGTTTTATAACTACATCTGGGTAAGAGCATTTACTGAGGAGCTGGGAAGCTGGGTTTTATTTCCTTCTTATCTGCAGATTTGGATTATGAGTAAAACAAGGGATATTACACACCAGAGCAAATTGCTAAGGCAAGTTGTAACATCTTCTCTGGGGATTTTGAAAAGTAGAGAAGGTGGGCATAGCTCTTGGATTGTTAAAATGCAGTCATTCTTGGAGATGGAAGCTAGATTAGATAACCTCTTGAGTTCACTTCAGTTCAATCTCCGTAATTCTATGCCTCAGTGGTAAAATTGGGGTAATAGTCACTCTTACAGATTACATGTTCTTAGAAGAAAGGTTGAGTGTAAATAAAAATGTCACTGCTATTTTGCTTTTTGACGCGAAAGAGCAATTCATTTAAAACTGGAGGATCAAGGAATTCTTTCGCTTATTTTTTCTCCTTATAATTTGTAGAATTTAAAGAACTTTCACAATTTTTATGAAACTCCGGACAAGATTCAGTAATAAATGTATTTGTAAATATTTGTCTCAGTAGTGCTTTTAAGAATGAGGTAAAGGAGAGGGGGCAATGGAATACTGGTCTTGGATGTCAATAGAACTTTTTTGGAGGGAATAAAAATAAGGCTAGCTAATTATTTTGTAAATAAAATTTAAATTTTGAAAGCTTTGTTGATAATCACAGGATAATGCCCTATTTATTGATTAAATACCAAATCAGTAGTAGGACTAAAAAGATGGCATAGTCATTGGAAAAACACGTTATTTTCTCTTTTATGATAGATTATTAGGACTGCTGGGGACTAATAGCTATTTTTAGATTATTGCTAAGTAATATAAAACTGAAGTACAAAGTAAAGGACTCTAACATTATGAAGGTCACTGAAGTGAAATAAGAAGGGAATTATAGAAGACAGGTGATAAAATAAGGTAGTTAAAGTGTAAAAGTCCTCTCTGAGCTCAGAATGGAGCCAAGGGGAAATAACTGTATTTCAATAATAGGTACAAAATCAAAAGCATATCCGTTTATTTATTTTAGGAGGTTAAGTTATTAAGAAGTTTGAAATGAGAGTCAAAGTGATATAATTCTTCTCTAAACTCTAGAATACCAGAACTATGGCCCATCCCTTTGAAACTGGAATCAGATGGTTTTAGAATTACTTGGTATGGTTTTAGTAACAGCAGTAACACAGCACCTGCTACTATGGGGTATAGGCTAAATATTATCCATGTGTTGAAAAAGATATTAGGAAAAATTTGTGGGCACAAGATGCAAAGTAAATGGAAGATGAAAACTGCTCCAGATACATAACTTTTTAAGGTTGGTGTTAGTGGTAGATAAGTTTCTTTTCCCTCAGTTATCTCTTAGAATCATTGTCAGAGAAGTGGTATTAAGCTGTGTGGATTATTGTATTATCCAGGACAACATCTCCTTTATGAGACATCTTTATTTTTTTCTCAGCAGTTAATAATTGTATCTTATTTATTTGCTTTTTGCTTGGTTTTCTGTGTACTATTACTAATGGCATGAGATTACAATGGTAAAGAAAACAATGAAAGAGATATTGAAATAAATGAAAGAATGAAAAAACTCTCAGTCCAGTTTGAACTGATTGTTCCCTGTGACTATCCTGGTATATCCCTTCACCATCAACTTTAAGATTATCTTTCCCTATCTGATCTCTTGGATGCCTTTCTCCTTGTGCTCCCCTATCTTCATTTACTCTATTGTGCACACATACTAGTGACTTTCTGAGAAAACCTGCATCCGAATCATCTGGGCTATGTGTTAAAAATTCAGACTTCTAGGCCCTACTCCAAGCCTACTGAATTAAGACTCTCTTGAACATAGGGCCTGAGAATCTGAATTTCAGCAAATGTCTCCAGATGTTTCCTAATCCCACTAAAGTTTGAGAACTCTTGTTCTGGTGTTCTAAAATCTCAAACTTACTAATTAACGGAAATTTTCATAGACTCCTTGTTTATTCTATACTTCTCATGTAGTGTAAGAGAAAGATAATAAGTTGTGTGACAGAGAAAACAGTTTATGGGAAATTATAACACTGGTTGTTAGACGAGAACTAGTGCAAGGAGTTCAGAAGTCAGGAAGAGGAATATGACTACAGGTTAGCAAGACGGGAGTAGTGCATGTGTAGTAACTCTGACTTAGAAAAAAATAAATATTCCCTTAATATTTGTATGTGAACATATTTCACTGCAATGACTTTTCCCTGTTATTACTGAAAAACCACAAAAAATGTATTGAGTTACTCACATATGACTGTCAAGATATAAATAAATAATAGACTTTATCAGATGCCTTTAAACCAGAGGAAGATTTAGACATCTATGATATTCACCATTTGTTAATTTGAGAAACAGCTCAATAAGCCTAAACAGTAACAGCAAAAAACTTTAAGAAAATATTCAAGTTCAAGAAAGGCCCAACTCAAATGTAAACTGGTGCAACCACTATGGAAAACAGTATGGAGATTCCTTTAAAAACTAAAAATAGAGCTACTGTATGATCCAGCAATCCCACTCCTGGGCATATATCCAGAAAAGACGAAAACTCTTAATTTGAAAAGATACATGCACCCCAGTGTTCATATCAGCACTATTTACAATAGCCAAGACATGGAAACAACCCAAGTGCCCATCAACAGATAACTGGTTTAAGAAGATGTGGTATATTTATACAATGGAATAGTACTCAGCCATAAAAAGAATGAAATATTGCCATTTGCAACAGCATGGATGGACCTTGAGAATATTATACTAAGTGAAGTAAGTCAGACAGAGAAAGACAAATGTTGTATGATATCACTTATATGTGGGATCTAAAAAATAATACAAATGAATCTGTATACAAAAGAGAAACAGATTCACAGACATAGAAAACAAACTATGGTTACTAAAGTGGAAAGGGAGGTTGGGAGGGATAAGTTAGGAGTAGGGGATTAACAGATACAAATTACTATACATAAAATAGATAAGCAACAAGGATTTACTGTATAGCACAGGGAACTATATTTAATATCTTGTAATGACCTATAATGGAAAATAATCTGAAAAAATATGTATAACTGAATCATTTTGCTATATGTGGCTATGTGTGTTGTGAAACTAACACAGTATTATAAATCAACTATACTTCAATTAAAAGAAAAAAGAAAAAAAAAGGCCCAATTCAGATGAAAAAAAATGCAGCATGAATAGCATGACTGTGGAATGTTCACACACAAATCAGTAACTATAACAACAGAGGTTTTCCCAGTAGTGTGAGTGAAAATTTAGAGAACATTTTAAGAGATTCAAAAGGTAGCACCTGGAGTAACAAAATTTGATAATGGATGCTCAACATGGATTCTGACAGGAGAGGTCATGCATAATTATTTATGTTGGAAGTTCTTGAAAGAGCTTTTTATGATATATGAGCAAAAGCCTATTGATACTATTATTGTTTTAAAAATTAGTCTAATGTTCATACCAGGGTTTAATATCAGATTAAAAAATATGAAAGCAGATTTTTAAAAAATATAAAATTTGATAATGTAGTTTATTTTCAAGAGGTTATGGATAGCCAATTGTCTTCTATTTATTTAGTGTAGAGTTTAGGGTAATGCAATTGGATTATTTCAGAATATTATAAGTAATTACTTGGTGGTCAGAAATTTTTTTTGAACAAAATCATAAGAGGAAAAGGATGTAGATTTCCTCGGCTGAAATAAAAACAAGTGAGAATTTTCAGTCTAAATATTTATTTACTTTACAGATTGTAGTTAAGGACAGTTCTTAACATTATGCTTTAACTCCCCTAATCATTAAGACATAAGCATGATATTAAATCCGAAAAGGTAAAATTTATTAATGTTCATTTATTAAAATTGCCTTATGGTTTTTTATCTTTACATTTTATACTTTAATACATGTTAATTGCTAAGAACCTATAACAATAATGGTTAAACTGAAAGGTTTATTAAATTAGTTTTCATACATACCATTAAAGTATCTTTGTTGAACTTTAATTTCTGGACATTATAGTCACAGAATTTTATGAAGTAGTCTAATCAAGCAACTCAGAAAACTGTGACTTAGAGAAGTTAACTGCCATATCCAAAATGGAGCAACTGGAATAGCTAGGACTAGAACCCATTTTCTGACTTGAAGAACAATATTTTTTTGTATGTGAAACTGCCACAAATATACTTTTCCTCACATTTTAATTCCTATTTGTCCTCACCTAAAAAGGAATTAACATAACCATTAAAAAATATGAGGATTCTGTTTACGGTTATAATAGAAAAGCTAGTATCATACTAGCTATCCCATTTTAAACAACTGAAAACTGCACAAAATATATGAGAAAGCTATTTTTAAACTGTAGGCAATGGGAAGCACCAGACTGTCATGCCTGACAGAAGAGGAAATGTTGAAGTGAGTCTTAACCATTTACCTCATCTTTATACTTGGAGGCAATTTTTGGACTGTGGTGTAGGGAGAGAGAATCCAAGAAAAGCACAGTGATCTCCACAAGCTGAAGAGGAAGACATCAAAGTTTTGGGAGGCTGAAATGGCTGGAACTTATCATGAAATGCCACAAATGAGGGAGATATTTAGAGAATAATTCCCAAATTTTGCCTAGGGTTCCCCCTGTACCTTTGGCTAAATACTAAGTTGCTGATACGCACGGTGAACTCCACACGGCCTGGCACAGACAAGTACCAGAGAAAGAGCAACTAATGGGGATGTAAAAAGGAAAAAACTATGGGAGTATGCACAGGCCAGGGAGACATTTGTGTTTTGACCAGTTGGAGGGGAGGAATTTTATTGAACATATAGGGGATTCATGAAGAGACCAGAAAAGGTAATCATGGATCCAAGAAGCTCAATGAAAGCTCAGGAAATGCAAAAGAATTAGAATGCCAAATTTGGAAGTCTTGCACTATCTGATTTCAACATTTATTATAAAGTAAAATAATCAAGACAGAATGGTATTGCCATAAGGATACATATAAAGTGGAATGAAAGCAAGTAGAAAGTTCAGAAATAGACTCACACATATAGTGACATATTAATCTTGATAATTCAAAGAGGAAAAAAGTCTTTTTTGATAAATATTTTTGAAATTAGGTATCTGCATGATAAGAAATTACCCCAATCCCTACCTCATCACAAAACTTAATTTAAAATTACCCATAGATCTATTCACTAGAAAAGTAAAACTGTAATAATTCTAAGAGGAGACATTTTTTACAACCTGAGGTAGGCAAAGGTTTCTTAGATAGGGCTAAAAAGTATGAACTAAAACAAAAGGAAACAAAAAATGTTAAATCCACTTTATCCAAAATTTTTAATCTTTTGCCCTTCAAAAGACAGCATTAATAAAATGAAAAATCTAGCCACAGACTGGGAGAAAATGTTCAGAAAACACACATCTGACAAACAATTTGCATTCAGAACATATAAAGATCTCTGACAACTCAATAGTATGAGGACAAACCGCTCAATAAAAAAGGTCAAAAGATTTGAACACTACTAATAAAGACCAAGAAATAAACCATAGTGCATGAAAAGAGGCTCACATTACATATCATCAAAGAAATGCAAATTAAATCCACGAGTTACCATTACACGCATATTAGAAAGGCTAAGATTAAACAGACTGGCAATACTAAGAGTTGACGAAAATCTGGAGTAACTGGAAATCTCACAGTTGGCTGATGAGAATCCAGCTATTTTAAGCTACTTAATGAAAACAAAAAGTAAGTAATAGGCAAATATAACCCAATCTCCTGGCATCTTCAGATTAAAATAATAGTCATGATCTTTATTATAAGTCATTGTGAAGTGTTAATCTTAACAGATAGTCATACCAAGTATATTTTATGTCTTAATACATTGAAAATTTGTAATGTATTTGACAGACTTTCAATTAGTAAAAAAAAAAAGTATAAAAACAGATTCCCTTTCTCAAAATATTTATGATAAATTGTAGTTCTCTTCTACTGAACAAGTACAATTAATTTCCAAAAGTGAAATATTTTTAGTAATCCAGTGAATTAATTTCATAATTATGCATTCATTTTCACAGTATTCGGTATGCTAAATTGCTTCTAAAATTCTTCTTTGGGTTCTTATTTAAATAGTTTGCTTCTAGAGGGCAGACAGCAGAAGCAAGAAGAACTACAATCCTGCAGGCTGTGGAACAAAAACCACATTCACAGAAAGATAGACAAGATGAAAAGGCAGAGGGCTATGTACCAGATGAAGGAGCAACATAAAACCCCAGAAAAACAACTAAATGAAGTGGAGATAGGCAACCTTCCAGAAAAAGAATCCAGAGTAATAATAGTGAAGATGATCCAGGACGTTGGAAAAAGAATGGAGGCAAAGATCAAGAAGATGCAGGAAATGTTTAACAAAGACCTAGAAGAATTAAAGAACAAAGAAACAGAGATGAACAATACAATAACAGAAATGAAAACTACACTAGAAGGAAACAATAGCAGAATAACTGAGGCAGAAGAACAGATAAGTGACCTGGAACACAGAATGTTGGAATTCACTGCTGCAGAACAGAATAAAGAAAAAAGAATGAAAAGAAATGAAGACAGCCTAACAGACCTCTGGGACAACATTAAATGCAACAACATTCACATTATAGGGGTCCCAGAAGGAGAAGAGAAAGAGAAAGGACCAGAGAAAATATTTGAAGGGATTATAGTGGAATACTTCCCTAACATGGGAAAGGAAATAGCCACCCAAGTCCAGGGAGTGCAGAGAGTGCCATACAGGATAAACCCAAGGAGAACCACACCAAGACACATAGTAATCAAATTGGGAAAAGTTAAAGACAAAGAAAAATTATTGAAAGTAGCAAGGGAAAAATGATGAATAATATACAAGGGAACTCCTATAAGGTTAACAGCTGATTTCTCAGCAGAAACTCTATAAGCCAGAAGGGAGTGCCATGATATACTTAAAGTGATGAAAGGGAAGAACCTACAACCAAGATTACTCTACCCCACAAGGATCTCAAACAGATTTGATGGAGAAATCAAAAGCTTTACAGAAGCAAAAGCTAAGAGAATTCAGCACCACCAAACCAGCTCTTCAACAAACGCTAAAGGAATTTCTGTAAGTGGGAAACACAAGAGAAGAAAAGGACCTACAAAAACAAACCCAAAACAATTAAGAAAATGTTCATAGGAACATACATATCGATAATTACCTTAAACGTGAATGGATTAAATGCTCCAACCAAAAGACACAGGCTTGCTGAATGGATACAAAAACAAGACCCATATATATGCGGTCTACAAGAGACCCACTTCAGAACTAGGGACACACACAGACTGAAAGTGAGGGGATGGAAAAAGATATTGCATGCAAATGGAAATCAAAAGAATGTTGAAGTAGCAATACTCATATCAGATAAAATAGACTTTAAAATAAATAATGTTACAAGAGACAAGGAAGGACACTACATAATGATCAAGGGATCAATCCAAAAAGAAGATATAACAATTATAAATATATATGCACCCAAAATAGGAGCACCCCAATACATAAGACAACTGCTAACAGCTATAAAAGAAGAAATTGACAGTAACACAATAATAGTGGGGACTTTAATACCTCACTTACACCAACGGACAGATTATCCAAAATGAAAATAAATAAGGAAACAGAAGCTTTAAGTGACACAATAGACCAGATAGATTTAATTGATATTTATAGGACATTCCATCCAAAAACAGCAGATTACACTTTCTTCTCAAGTGCGCATGGAACATACTCCAGGATAGATCACATCTTGGGTTACAAATCAAGCTTCAGTAAATTTAAGAAAATTGAAATCATATCAAGCATCTTTTCTGACCACAACACTATGAGATTAGAAATGAATTACATGGATAAAAATGTAAAAAACACAAACACATGGAGGCTAAACAATACGTTACTAAATAAACAAGAGATCACTGAAGAAATCAAAGAGAAAATCAAAAAATACCTAGAAACAAATGACTATGAAAACACGGTGATCCAAAACCTATGGGATGCAGCAAAAGGAGTTCTAAGAGGGAAGTTTATAGCTATACAAGCCTACCTTAAGAAACAAGAAAAATCTCAAATAAACAATCTAACCTTACATCTAAAGGAACTAGAGAAAGAAGAACCAACAAAACCCAAAGTTAGCAGAAGGAAAGAAATCATAAAGATCAGAGCAGAAATAAATGAAATAGAAAAAACAAAGAAAACAATAGCAAAGATCAACCAAACTAAAATCTGGTTCTTTGAGAAGATAAACAAAACTGATAAACTTTTAGCCAGACTCATCAAGAAAAAGAGGGAGAGGACTCAAATAAATAAAATTAGAAATGAAAAAGGAGAAGTTACAACAGACACCGCAGAAATAGAAAGCATCCTAGGAGACTACTACAAGCAATGCTATGCCAATAAAATGGGCAACCTGGAAGAAATGGACAAATTCTTAGAAAGGTATTACCTTCCAAGACTGAAGCAGGAACAAATAGAAAATATGAGAAGACCAATCACAAGTAATGAATTTGTAATGGTGATTAAAAATCTTCCAACAAACAAAAGTCCAGGACCAGATGGCTTCACAGGTGAATTCTATCAAAGATTTAGAGAAGAGCTAACACTCATCCTTCTGAAACTCTTCCAAAAAATTGCAGAGGAAAGAACACTCCCAAACTCATTCTATAAGACCACCATCATCCTGATACCAAAACCAGATAAAGATACTGCAAAAAAAGAAAATGACAGACCAATATCACTGATGAATATAGATGCAAAAATCCTCAACAGAATACTAGTAAACAGAATCCAACAACACATTAAAAGGATCATACATCATGATCAAGTGGGATTTATCCCAGGGATGCAAGGTTCCTTCAATATACACAAATCAAACAATGTGAAATTAACAAATTGAAGAAGAAAACCCATATGATCATGTCAATAGATGCAGAAAAAGCTTTTGACAAAATTCAACACCCATTTAGGATAAAAACTCTCCAGAAAGTGGGCATAGAGGGAACCTACCTCAACATAATAAAGGCCATATATGACAAACCCACAGCAAACATCGTTCTCAATGGTGAAAAACTGAAAGCATTTCCTCTGAGATCAGGAACAAGACAAGGATGTCAACTCACCACTATTATTCAACATAGTTTTGGAAGTCCTAGCCACAGCAATCAGAGAAGAAAAATAAATACAAGGAATACAAATTGGAAAAGAAGAAGTAAAACTGTCACTGTTTGCAGATGATATGATACTATACATAGAGAATCCTAAAGATGCCACCAGGAAACTACTAGAGCTAATCAATGAATTTGGTAAAGTTGCAGGATACAAAATTAATGCACAGAAATATCTTGCATTCCTATATACGAATGATGAAAAATCTGAAAGTGAAATTAAGGAAACACTCCCATTTACCATTGCAACCAAAAGCATAAAATACCTAGGAATAAACCTACCTAGGGAGACAAAAGACCTGTATACAGAAAACTGTAAGATACTAATGAAATAAATTAAAGATGATACCAACAGATGGAGGTGTATACCATGTTCTTGGATTGGAAGAATCAATATTGTGAAGATGACTATACTACCCAAAGGAATCTACAGATTCAATGTAATCCCTATCAAATTACCAATGGCATTTTTTACGGAACTAGAACAAATCATCTTAAAATTTGTATAGAGACACAAAAGACCCCGAGTAGCCAAAACAGTCTTGAGGGAAAAAAACCGAGCTGGGGGAATCAGACTCCCTGACTGCAGACTATACTACAATGCTACAGTAAGCAAGACAATATGGTACTGGCACAAAAACAGAAACATAGATCAATGGAACAAGATAGAAAGCCCAGAGATAAACCCAGGCACCTATGGTCAACTAGTCTATGACAAAGTAGGCAAGGATATACAATGGAGAAAAGACAGTCTCTTCAATAAGTGGTTCTGGGAAAAGTGGACAGCTACATGTAAAAGAATGAAATTAGAACACTCCCTAACACCGTACACAAAATAAACTCAAACTGGATTAGAGACCTAAATGAAGACTGGACACTATAAGACTCTTAGAGGAAAACATAGGAAGAACATTCTTTGAGATAAATCACAGCAAGATCTTTTTTGATCCACCTCCTAGAGTAATGGAAATAAAAACAAAAATAAACAAATGGGACCTAATGAAACTTAAAAGCTTTTGCACAGCAAAGGAAACCATAAACAGGACGAAAGACAACCCTCAGATTGGTAGAAAATATTTGCAAATGAATCAACGGACAAAGGATTAATCTCCAAAATATATAAACAGCTCATGCTGCTCAATATTCAAAAAACAAACAACCCAATCCAAAAATGGGTGAAAGACCTAAATAGACATTTCTCCAAAGAAGACATACAGATGGCCAAGAAGCACATGAAAAGCTGCTCAACATCACTAATTATTAGAGAAATGCAAATTAAAACTACAATGAAGTATCACCTCACAGCAGTTAGAATGGGCATCATCAAAATCTACAAACAACAAATGCTGGAGAGGGTGTGGAGAAAAGGGAACCCTCTTGCACTGTTGGTGGAAATGTAAATTGATACAGGCACTATGGAGAACAGTATGGAGGTTTCTTAAGAAACTAAAAATAGAACTACCCTATGACCTAGCAATCCCACTACTGGGCATATACCCAGAGAAAACCATAATTCAAAAAGACACATGCACCCCAATGTTCACTGCAGCACTATTTACAATAGCCAGATCATGGAAGCAACCTAAATGCCCATTGACAGATGAATGGATAAGAAGATGTGGTACATATATACAATGGAATATTACTCAGTCATTAAAAGGAAGGAAATTGGGTCATTTGTTGAGACGTGGATGGATCTAGAGACTGTTATACAGAGTGAAGAGAGTCAGAAAGAGAGAAACAAGTATTGTATATTAATGCATGTATGTGGAACCTAGGAAAATGGTACAGATGAACCGGTTTGCAGGGCAGAAGTTGAGACATAGATGTAAAGAACAATTGTATGGACACCAAGGGGGGAAAGTCATGGGGGTGGGGATGGTGGTGTGATGTATTGGGAGATTGTGATTGACATGTATACACTGATGTGTAGAAAATTGATGACTAATAAGAACCTGCTGTATAAAAAAATAAGTAAAATTAAATTTAAAAAAATTAAAAAAATAGTTTGCTTCTTAAGTTTATATAGTGAATACTCTTGTAATCTACTTGCCATACTAATAATACTGAGTTCACTGAAACAATGTTTCTCATTGGTTACGATGACTTTAGCTGCAAATAATAGAGAATACTATTTCAAACAGATTTAAGCAAAAAAGAAGCAGGAAATCCAGAGGTAGAACAGCTTCAAGCATAGTAGGACAGGAGTCCAGTTATGTTCCCTATAATTTTCTGGATTTTGTGCTGTTTCACATGTTGTTAACAGGATGGCTGCTGCACAGTCTGGTACAAATTTGTCTAGAGGTAGAAAAGGACCATCTCTTCTCTATGACTAAAGAAGCCTTTCCCAGAAGTCCCTTCTAGTGTCACATTGGCCAGAACTAGATTGTGTCCATCCCCAGATCATTCACTGACAAGGGGCATGGGATCACCATAATTGAGTTACACCAATCAAGATAATTGTAGCCTTCCTTGAGCCAAAAGGAGAAAGCGTAAACTCTGAATCAAAATCAGGACAGCAAGGATGAGGAAGAGAATGGATATTGGGTAGGCAACTGAGAGTATTGTTTCCAATGTGAAGAGGTTTTCTTAATTTATTTCCTAAGCAGAGTACAGGTGTAACTGAAAGTTGTGCCTGGCTGCTTGCCGCTCAAAAACCAATAAACACGCAAGGTTGGTGGAAAGGAAAGTTTGCTTTATTTTGGATGCTGGCAACTGAGGGTGGGGGAGAGGGTGGACTACTGTCCAAAGGCTGACTCCCCACCCCCGCCCCTCCACTGACAACCAGTAGCCAAGAAATTTTATAGAAGCAGGGAGGGGGCTACATGCAGAAACATCACGGTCAGCTCTGAAAGTCATCTTGAAATTGGTCATGTGGTTGTCTGACCAGCGTCATCTTAGTTGTTTTAAGTACAATCTTCAGTTCCAGGGTCAGTTTGTTCCCATTTCCTTGAGACCTATTCCCGGAATTGTGGCAGCTTATGTCATGGCTACAGTCTGGTCATCATGTAGTTAACTCCTTCCACCTGACGGGGGCGGTTTTCAATATCTACAAGATAGCTCACAGAGTATGGCTCAGGATATTATCTAGAGCCCTTGAGAAGGAACTAAAGGTCCTTGGCTCTGTTTAATGACTAAACTATTATTATTCAGGCTTGTTGGACTGTTTTCTTTTGTTTCTGCATTTTCTCACTTCTCTGATTAAACTTGTTTTTTGGCTAAAGTTTTTTTCAGAGGCAAAAGGCAGGTGGAAGACATGGTTGAATGGGGGTGGCGGGGAAGGACCATAGGGTCCTGCTCCATTTCACAGGGTCAGTGCTCTAGTACTAAAAAGAATTAGTTTTATTTGAAATATTTTTTCTGGAATTACACACACTTTAGTTATAGCATAAATTTATAACATCTGTCAGAAATTTTATTTGCTACTTATATCAAACTCTTAATAACAATATAAAATTCATGATGAAATGAATTTAAATTAGACATATATTAACTTTCACTCATTCATTAATTTGTGGTATTTTTATGACTATTACCTTCTGCCAAGCACCTGGATATAAGGATGTGAAAAACCAGCCATGGTCCTGTTCTCAAGGAGCTTTAAGTCTAGTGGTGGGAAAGGGCTTTTGTAAAATGGTCAAATTATTGAATATGGAGTAGGTGACATAAGGAGGTCTTCTGAGAAGAGATAAACAGGATTTATTTGGGTACACAAGGAGGATACTGAAGATGGTAACCTTTTCAAGCAGAGAGCACAGCATATGAAAGGATTCCATGGCAGAGTGAACAGGATGAATCCCATGAATTGAAAGGTCTAAGAATTTGTCCATTTCTTCCAGGTTGTCCATTTTATTGGCATAGAGTTGCTTGTAGTAATCTCTCATGACCTTTTGTATTTCTGCAGTGTCAGTTGTTACTTCTCCTTTTTCATTTCTAATTCTATTGATTTGAGTCTTCTCCCTTTTTTTCTTGATGAGTCTGGCTAATGGTTTATCTATTTTGTTTATCTTCTCAAAGAACCAGCTTTTAGTTTTATTGATCTTTGCTATCATTTCCTTCATTTCTTTTTCATTTATTTCTGATCTGATCTTTATGATTTCTTTCCTTCTGCTAACTTTGGGTTTTTTTTGTTGTTCTTTCTCTAATTGCTTTAGGTGCAAGGTTAGGTTGTTTATTCGAGACGTTTCCTGTTTCTTAAGGTAGGATTGTATTGCTATAAACTTCCCTCTTAGAACTGCTTTTGCTGCATCCCATAGGTTTTGGATCATCGTGTCTCCATTGTCATTTGTTTCTAGGTTTTTTTTTTTTTTTTTTTTTTTTGCGGTATGCGGGCCTCTCACTGTTGTGGCCTCCCCCGTTGCGGAGCACAGGCTCCGGACGCGCAGGCTCCGGACGCGCAGGCTCAGCGGCCATGGCTCACGGGCCCAGCCGCTCCGCGGCATATGGGATCCTCCCAGACCGGGGCACGAACCCGTATCCCCTGCATCGGCAGGCGGACTCTCAACCACTTGCGCCACCAGGGAGGCCCTGTTTCTAGGTATTTTTTGACTTCCTCTTTGATTTCTTCAGTGATCACTTCGTTATTAAGTAGTGTATTGTTTAGCCTCCATGTATTTGTATTTTTTACAGATCTTTTCCTGTAATTAATATCTAGTCTCATAGCGTTGTGGTCAGAAAAAATACTTGATAAAATTTCAATTTTCTTAAATTTACCAAGGCTTGATTTGTGACCCAAGATATGATCTATCTTGGAGAATGTTCCATGAGCACTTGAGAAAAATGTGTATTCTGTTGTTTTTGGATGGAATGTCCTATAAATATCAATTAAGTCCATCTTGTTTAATGTATCATTTAAAGCTTGTGTTTTCTTATTTATTTTCATTTTGGATGATCTGTCCATTGGTGAAAGTGGGGTGTTAAAATCCCCTACTATGAATGTGTTACTGTCGATTTCCCCTTTTATGGCTGTTAGTATTTGCCTTATGTATTGAGTTGCTCCTATGTTGAGTGCATAAATATTTACAATTGTTATATCTTCTTCTTGGATTGATCCCTTGATAATTATGTAGTGTCCTTCTTTGTCTCTTCTAATAGTTTTTATTTTAAAGTGTATTTTGTCTGATATGAGAATTGCTACTCCAGCTTTGTTTTGGTTTCCATTTGCATGGAATATCTTTTTCCATCCCCTCACTTTCAGTCTGTATGTGTCTCTAGGTCTGAAGTGGGTCTCTTGTAGACAGCGTATATACAGGTCTTGTTTTAGTATCCATTCAGCCAATCTATGTGTTTTGGTTGGAGCATTTAATCAATTTACATTTAAGGTAATTATTGATATGTATGTTCCTATTCCCATTTTCTTAATTGTTTTGGGTTTGTTATTATAGGTCTTTTCCTTCTCTTGTGTTTCTTGCCTAGAGAAGATCCTTTAGCATTTGTTGTAAAGCTGGTTTGGTGGTGCTGAACTCTCTCAGCTTTTGCTTGTCTGTAAACGTTTTAATTTCTCCATTAAATCTGAATGAGATCCTTGCTGGGTAGAGTAATCTTGGTTGTAGGTTTTTCTCCTTCATCACTTAAAATATGTCCTGCCAGTCCCTTCTGGCTTGCAGAGTTTCTGCTGAAAGATCAGCTGTTAACCTTATGGGGATTCCCTTGTGTGTTATTTGTTGTTTTTCCCTTGCTGCTTTCAATATGTTTTCTTTGTATTTAATTTTTGACAGTTTGATTAATAAGTGTCTTGGCGTGTTTCTCCTTGGATTTATCCTGTATGGGACTCTCTGTGCTTCCTGGACTTGATTAACTATTTCCTTTCCCATATGAGGGAAGTTTTCAACTATAATCTCTTCAAATATTTTCTCAGTCCCTTTCTTTTTCTCTTCTTCTTCTGGAACCCCTATAATTTGAATGTTGGTGCCTTTAATGTTGTCCCAGAGGTCTCTGAGACTGTCCTCAGTTCTTTTCATTCTTTTTTCTTTATTCTGCTCTGCAGTAGTTATTTCCCCTACTTTATCTTCCAGGTCACTTATCCGTTCTTCTGCCTCAGTTATTCTGCTATTGATCCCTTCTAGAGTATTTTTGATTTCATTTATTGTGTTGTTCATCGTTGCTTGTTTCTTCTTTAGTTCTTCTAGGTCCTTGTTAAATGTTTCTTGCATTTTCTCTATTCTATTTCCAAGATTTTGGATCATCTTTACTATCATTATTCTGAATTCTTTTTCAGGTAGACTGCCTATTTCCTCCTCATTTGTTAGGTCTGGTGGGTTTTTGTCTTGCTCCTTCATCTGCTGTGTATTTTTCTGTCTTCTCATTTTGCTTATCTTACTGTGTTTGGGGTCTCCGTTTTGCAGGCTGCAGGTTCGTAGTTCCTGTTGTTTTTGGTGTCTGTCCCCAGTGGCTAAAGTCAGTTCAGTGGGTTGTGTAGGCTTCCTGGTGGAGGGGACTAGTGCCTGTGTTCTGGTGGATGAGGCTGGATCTTGTCTTTCTGGTGGGCAGGTCCATGTCTGGTGGTGTGTTTTGGGGTGTCTGTGGACTTATTATGATTTTAGGCAGCCTCTCTGCTAATGGGTGTGGTTGTGTTCCTGCCTTGCTAGTTGTTTGGCATAGGGTGTCCAGCACTGTAGCTTGCTCGTCGTTGAGTGAAGCTGGTGTTGAAATGGAGATATCTGGGAGATTTTTGCCCTTTGATATTATGGGGAGCTGGGAGGTCTCTTGTGGACCAGTGTCCTGAAGTTGGGTCTTCCACCTCAGAGGCACAGCACTGGCTCCTGGCTGCAGCACCAAGAGCCTTTCATCCACACGGCTCAGAATAAAAGGGAGAAAAAGTAGAAAGAAAGAGTTTAAAAGAAAATAAAATAAAGTAAGGTAAAATAAAATAACATTATTAAAATAAAAAAAATTATTAAAAATAATTTTTTAAGTAAAAAAAAAAAAAACCAACCCCCCTCCCAAAAAAATGGACGGATAGAACCCTAGGACAAATGGTGAAAGCAAAGCTATACAGACAAAATCTCACACAGAAGCATACACATACACACTCACAAAAAGAGGAAAAGGGGAAAAAATAATAAATCTTGCTCTCAAAGTCCACCTCCTCAATTTGGGATGATTCGTTGTCTATTCAGGTATTCCACAGATGCAGGTATTCCACAGATGCAGGGTACATCAAGTTGATTGTGGAGATTTAAATTGCTGCTCCTGAGGCTGCTGGGAGAGATTTCCCTTTTTCTTCTTTGTTCTCACAGCTCCTGAGGTTCAGTTTTGGATTTGGCCCCGCCTGTGCGTGTACGTCGCCAGAGGGCGTATGTTCTTCGCTCAGACAGCACGGGGTTAAAGGAGCCGCTGATTCGGGGGCTCTGGCTCGCTCAGGCCAGGGGGAGGGAGGGGCACGGAGTGCAGGGCGAGCCTGTGCGGCAGAGGCCGGCGTGACGTTGCACCAGCCTCAGGTGCGCCGTGCATTCTCCCGGGGAAGTTGTTCCTGGATCCCGGGACCCTGGCAGTGGCGGGCTGCACAGGCTCCCCGGAAGGGAGGTGTGGAGAGTGACCTGTGCTCGCACACAGGCTTCTTGGTGGCGGCAGCAGCAGCGTTAGCGTCTCATGCCCGTCTCTGGGGTCCGCGCTGTTAGGTGCGGCTGGCGCCCGTTTCTGGAGCTCCTTTAAGCAGCGCTCTTAATCCCCTCTCCTCGCGCACCTGGAAACAAAGAAGCAAGAAAAAGTCTCTTGCCTCTTCGGCAGCTCCAGACTTTTTCCCGGACTCCCTCCCGGCTAGCCGTGGTGCACTAACCCCTTCAGGCTGTGTTCACGCCGCCAGTCCTCTCCCTGCGCTGCAACTGAAGCCGGAGCCTCAGCTCCCAGCCCTGCCCGCCCTGGCGTGTAAGCAGACAAACCTCCCGGGCTGGTGAGTGCTGGTCGGCACCAATCCTCTGTGCGGGAATCTCTCCGCTTTGCCCTCCGCACCCCTGTTGCTGTGCTCTCCTCCGCGGCCCTGAAGCTCCCCCCCTCCGCCACCCGCAGTCTCCGCGCGCGAAGGGGCTTCTAGTGTGTGGAAACCTTTCCTCCTTCACAGCTCCCTCCCACTGGTGCAGGTCCCGTCCCTATTCTTTTGTCTCTGTTTATTCTTTTTTCTTTTGCCCTACCCAGGTATGTGGGGAGTTTCTTGCCTTTTGGGAGGTCTGAGGTCTTCCGCCAGCGTTCAGTATGTGTTCTGTAGGAGTTGTTCCACGTGTAGATGTATTTCTGATGTATCTGTGGTGAGGAAGGTGATCTCCGCGTCTTACTCTTCCGCCATCTTCCCCCTCTCCTCCAATCTTTTTTGTTGTTGTTGGGTTCTTTTTTTTCCATTGGTAATCTTTGTGAGAGTTATTTCAGTCAAATGATACCAAAAGCCAGACAGGAGTGGCCTGAGAATGAGTGGGAAGAAGGGAAATTGAAACAGAGAGATGATAAAGATATTTAGCTGTGCATCAGAATAGTTAGAGGGAGATGTGAGTATGGGAGGATTTAATTTTTAAGATAGGAAAGACTTGATCATGTGTAAGTGTCAGTGGGAAAAATCTAGTTGGGAAGGAGTAGTTAAATGTACAAGAAATGATGGGTAAATATCATGCCTTAAAACCTGACAGCAAACATAACTGAAAGCATAGGTATAGTATTGGCCTTAGATAGGAGCAGGGACTCCTGTAATACAACTAGAAGGTAAAGGAGAGGATGGGTGTAGAAGTAGGTAGGCTTGTAGCTTTGGTAGCAGGAAGATGAAGTTTCAGTTTTCTCTCTCATGTAGGAGGTCATTCCATCTGCTGACAACAAGAAGGGTAGTAGGGGGCTTCCCTGGTAGCGCAGTGGTTGAGAGTCCACCTGCCGATGCAGGGGACATGGGTTCATGCCCCGGTCCAGGAAGATCCCACATGCCGCGGAGGGGCTGGGCCCGTCAGCCATGGCCGCTGAGCCTGTGCATCCGGAGCTGGTGCTCTGCAGCGGGAGAGGCCACAGCAGTGAGAGGCCCGCGTACTGCAAAAAAAAAAAAAAAAAAAAAAAAAAATAGAAGGGAAGTAGGGGAGGGGAGGCTGGGTGGAGAACAACACAGCAGAGATAGTTTGAAATATTTATTGTGGCAAGGAAAGGAGAGATTTGACCAAAGATATGAAATAGAAGTGACTGGGCAGTATTGAGGGACCATGGAGGTTGGTGGCTGTGAGTAATAGTGATAAGGATGTGTTCATTTGTGTGACTTTCTCCAGGAGCACCAGGCTTCTTGGTGTGCACACAGAGAGTAAACAGTAAGGGTCACCCAGGGTTAGGACTTGTGGCAAAGGTTATCCATGAATGAGGAAGAATGAGTAGACTGAGGAGAGATGGTGCACTTGAAGGTCAGGATGCTCAGGGGGGCAGGGTTTGTTTGTTTTGTTTGTTTGATAAGAGGGTTGGGGAGAAATTATTTTGAAATAACATTGTAAGTAACACCACTTCCCAACTTTGAGATTGTGTGATATGAGAGACTAAATTCCCAGTGCTTGAGAGGGCTCTGAGGAAATGAGTGAACTCAGGGGAAAGCTCGTTTTCTTTTAGAAGAGGTTAAGGGTCTGGTCGATTTTGTTGATCGGTGGGGGGCGGGGGGGAGTGTTTTCAGAGTGCACAATGCAAAAGTTTTAGAAATGGATGAAGAAGTTGAGGATAATATATAAAGAACAAGAAAATATAGAACCTTAAGTGAATGATGATGCAGTAGACCGAGAGTAGGAATACTTTTTCTGTAAAGGGGCAGACAGTAAATATTCTTCATCTTACAGACCATAAAGTCTCTGTTGCAACCATTCACCTCTGCTGCATAGCATAAAAGCAGCCATAGAAAATGTATAAATGAACAGTGTGACTGTTTTCCAAGAAAACTTTATTTATGGGAGTTGAAATATGAATTTCATATACTGTAAAAGTGTGACAAAATATTATTCTTCTTCTGATCATTTTTTTAACAATTAAAAACATACAAACCATTCTTAGCCCACAAGCCATACAGAAACAGGCTGTGTCCAGAATTTGGCCCATGGTGTGTGTAGTTTGCTGACCCCTGCTTTAGAGGATCCTTTGAAGAGATTGTGTAGGGAGGTCTAAATCTGGGCTTCCATTTCTGGGCTTGACTCATAAAAATATGTTAAAAGATATCAAGGTCCTCTGTGTTTGAGGAAGATGATGTTGTTTGATCTGATGGCTTGTAGACTCAGCTCACTCGGCCTGGGGTTATGTTGCACTAAGCATACTGTCTCACCTGGACGTTTGGGTAGTGCCAAACCAAACTCAGAGGCTGTAGACTGTGGAACCACGCCACCTCTATGGTGGCCATTCCGGAAGCTGCAAACTGCCCCAGATGTGTGTGGGCGTGGAGGTGACTCCCCAAACTATAAACAAATGAACTCAGCTAAAAAGAGTTTGTGGAAAATCTCTTTCCAGGTGCTCGTCAAGAGGAGTCTGGTTTTATAGCATGATGGTTTTTAGATTTCAGTGTCAGAAGAGTTCTCTACAACCTAAGTTATAAGAAATTAACAACAACAACAAAAAAGAAATATTTTAAGAAGCTTAATGGGTACAGATTAGTGGAAATGGTATTTTAATTAACCTTAATATTATAGCAAGTTGGTACTGTTGAATATTTTTCAATTGTGAATTTTAAGAATAACCTTACAAATAGAGGTTTCATTTCAGGGCTTTTGACAGAAATTTATATAGATACTAATTCATACCACTGATAATTTACTGTGAGAAAATGATTACTGAAGGTTGGCATTGCTTAAACACTGCAAGGATCTTTCATCCTGAAAGTAGGAGAGAATGACAGTGTTGTTGATGCATTATTAATTTCTCATATATCTGATTTTCTAATGCCAGTTTTTAAACTCATTTAACTCTTAAAACTTGGCTTGCACAAACATTTTTACTGATGTTTTAGCAATGAAAAGAAGAATCTTTGAGTTGAAAAGCCGTGTGATTTTACTTGGCTAATTCTTTTAAGACTCAAAGCCAGCAATATTTGAGATAATTTTAAAATCATAGAAATTTTCATTGAAGTAAATGGGACTATCTTTAAATAGCTCATATTTTACTTAGTTTAACTGGTAAATTATAACTTTGGAGGATATTTAGGTATTTGAAGCTTCAAACTCTAATAACTAGGGGATATAATTTGTACTAAAGGGATTTGTTGCACTTTTAAACAATAGATTTGTAATCTTAAGAAATTGAGAGCTAAACATAAAAAATGGAAAGATGAAGAATGTGGTGATGCTGAGGAGGGGGTTGCATCTCTTTAGGGTCTATGGGACCAACTGTAGATTCTTAGTAGTATTCAGAGGTGACTGGCTAAGGAAGAATGCATACTGAGTTAACTCCTTTGAGTACTTTTATCATTGGTGATGGTAAAAGATAATCTTTGGGCACAGAGTCACATGGAAGAAAGTGATGAATAGAAGAATTTTTCTAGTCAGAGACTGTGTTAATTACTAAAAAAAATGTGTAGATCCCCTGCCAGTGTCGGTCTGTATGTTCCACTATCCTTTCTGTCTCAAGTCACAGACCAAACTGCAGTTTCTTCTCCTGATACCTCCTCTCTTATATTTTGAATATTGTTTTCTGAGCATCTTTAATAAAAGTTTGAGTCCATTAGATGGGAGACCTAGGTTAACTTGTGTGTAGTAGTCATTAAAGAAATTAACCCAAGAGGTTAGGAGGGAAGGCAGGAAGAATAAGGTTTAGAGAGTTGCCAGAGTTATTACCTTATTTGTTTGGGTAGCAAGGACCAGTCCCAGCCATGGACAAGTTGGCTAGAGAGAGGTAGGAACAGTGATATCAGAGGGCCATTCTAAGTTAGGGAGCACTGTGTCTGACTTATGAGGACACATGACATTGGTCCTCCTTCACTGACACACTTAAAGTAGGCAGATTGGAGGTCAGTGGATTTGCTCCACGACAGTGCTTACCGTCACTTATGAAGTACATTGCAAGTACCTTGTTTTTTAACTAGGTAAAGCTAGTTAAAGCTACTGTGAATATTTCCCTCCTAAATTAGAGGGTTCAAGATTATTCCTATAACTTTATCTTTTTTTTTTTTTTTGCGGTACACGGGCCTCTCACCTCTGTGGCCTCTCCAGCCACGGAGCATAGGCTGCGGACGCGCAGGCCCAGCGGCCATGGCTCACGGGCCCAGCCGCTCCGCGGCATGCGGGATCCTCCTGGACCGGGGCACGAACCCGCGCCCCCTGCATCGGCAGGCGGACCCGCAACCACTGGGCCACCAGGGAAGCCCTCCTATAACTTTATCTTTAATCACGAATAGTCTTCTTGGTTTTGAGAAAAACAGCAGCAATACATACTTCCTGAAAATTGCCCAAAGCTCTGGATTGCAGCTAGAGTACAAGAAACACACAATCCTGTAAATGCCCTTGGGAGTATGTGGCATGTGGGAAAATTATTGGTCATGTTCAAGGGTGGAATAAAGGCTGAGAACCTCTGATATAATCCAGTAAAGGTCAATTTGTCAGGTTAAATTAATCAGTTAAATATTTGCCTTTTAAATGCAGCACATCACTTGATACAGCAATTAGGATGATAAACCAACTGAGTCACAACGTTTGAAAGTTGTTCTCCAGACTGAAAGAAAAGTACAATTTTGTCTCTACATATACATGAAGCTGTTTAAATATGTCTGTTGTCACAAAGAAATGGGTTGATTGGGCTAGAGCTAGGATTACAGGCTCTAGTTTTAAAATAGGGATAAAAGTGAGCAGAAATGGAGGCAGGGTGATATCAGTAATCAGAAAAATTTTAAAACTATATAATCATGTAATGAACATTGTCCTTCAGCAGTTCTTGGTTATGTAAAAGCAATATATTACAGCTATGAACAGTAAGAATGGAAGACAAAGTACTTTCAGTTTGGATTTGGAATATATTATGGACTTTTAAATGAACGTGGCAAGTTTCATGTTTTGGGAGTCACTTCCAAAAGTCTGATAAAAGCTTGCCCTCAGGTTCCTGATACTTCCCAACTTCCTTCTGTTACTTTAATTTTTCTCATCTTCTGAATAGAACTTTCTCTCCAACTGATGCATGTTTAAGTCTTCCCTGATGTTGGAAAGATGATTGTTACACCCTTATAAGGGCTATATCAAGAACAGGTTGAGAATGAAATAGTGCCATTTGCAGAGATGGACCTAGAGACTGTTATACAGAATGAAGTCAGAAAGAGAAAAACAAATATATAATATCTCTTATATGTGGAATCTAGAAAAATGGTAGACGTGAACTTATTTGAAAAGCAGAAATAGAGTCACAGATGTAGAGAACAAACTTATGGTTACCAAGCGGGGAAGGGAGGAGTGGGATGAATTGGGAGGTTGGGACTGACATATATATACTACTGTGTATAAAATAGGTAATTAATGAGAACCTACTGTATAGCACAGGGAACTCTGCTTAGTGCTCTGTGGTGACCTAAATGGGAAGAAAATCCAAAAAAGAGTGAATATGCATGTGTTTATGAATGATTCACTTTGCTGTATAGCAAGAAACCAATACAACATTGTAAAGCAACTATACTCCAATCAAATTAATTTAAAAAAAGAACAGGTTGAGAATTAAAATATTAAGAGAAGGGCTTTAGCATATTAGAAACCATTAAAAGTGAAGCTCTTCAAACTCAGGCTCATGGAAAACCTTGAAATGTGGTTTATTAATTCCATTTTTTAGCACCCAAAGAACGTAAGTTATCAAGGTGAACTGTGATCAGACTGTGATCAGACTGTGATATTTATAATTTATTTTCAGACACTTGGAAAGACTTTAAAAGCTAAGGAAAGTACCTTAAAACCTAATCTAAAACATAATATCCTTCCCATTGTAAAATAAATGAAAAATATAGAAAATAGCAGGAAAAATATAAAAATCTCCCAGAGTTCTACCATTTATTAAATAATGTATAACTACTTTTTAATGTTCCTTATATCTCCTTTCTCTTTTTATTAATATTTGTGTGTGTGCTCAAAGTACAATTGGAATCTAACCATTTTAACTGCCTTTTTCTATTTCATATATTAGAAACATTTGATAAATCATCAAATTTTATTTTATAATATAATTTTAAATACCCATATAGTAGAGAAAGGACTTTAAATGTGTATTCAATTTCGTTAGAGCTAACTGTGATAAATTATTTATAAGGTATTTTTTTTTCTGTGTAGGTTTTAGATATTTGCACAATGAGAATGAACCTAAATTCATCAGCCAGATATCTTTATGATTTATATGGCAGGAAAATTAAAGATATTTCAAAAGGTAAGTGGCAAAGATTTTGTAAACTATGTGATACTATTTCAAAAGGCATTTACATAATTTTGTTTTACTTTATACATTTAAAAGGAAAAGATATAAAAACCAGTTTAATTATAACATGTCATTCTTGTATGAAGGGAAATCATGAAACAGTATTAAGGTTTGGGGAATCTTTTATTTCATCATGTTTTAGTCCATTTGGGCTACTATAACAAAAATACCATAGATCAAGTGGCTTAAACATTAAGCATTTATTTCTCACAGTTATGGAGGCTGAGAAGTACAAGATCAAGGCGCTGGTAGATTCTTTGTCAGAAAAGGGCCCCAACCTTTTCTGATTGATAGATGGCTGTCTTCTCACTGTGTCCTTAGATAGTGGAAGGAACAAGGGCACTCTCTGAGGTCTTTTATATAAGGACACTAATTCCATTCATGAGGGCTCCACCCTCTTGACCTAATCCCTTCCAAATACTATCCCTTTAGGGATTAGATTTCAACATATGAATTTTGGGGGTGTCATGAACAGTCATCTAAGCACAGCACAAGCTTAGATTTTTTTTTAAAATAATGGGTATTTTAACCTTAGCAAGCCATAACTTAATAAACAAAAGTAATTGATATATTTTCATATTTAACAATTTCTATGGTATACAGCTTTCAAAAGAGAAAGACAAGAAATTGTGCTACTTTGTGCTCAGAGTTTTTTTAATGTTTTGGTTAACTTCTAGAGGTTTTTCAAAAGTCATGAAATGTGCTTTAAAACAATTTTATTGTATGTCTTTGTCAAAATAAGAGACCTCCCTCTATATTTCTAAAGGCACTGATTTGCCAGTCTTTGAAAGCAAAAATACATGATTTCACATCATTAAATTACTGTCAGTAGTAGTTACTACTATTACTTTACTTTTTACTATTTAAAAATTTACTTTTTATTTCTTTAGTAGTAATTAATATTACTTAATAGTGCCACAATTAACACTACTAAATGTGCTACTGTATGGTCCTATCACTTCATTTAAACCTTAACTTCATATACCTGAAGAGGGCCAAAATCTTAAGTAGCATACTTAACTGCAAGGCTAGATATAGACAACTGTAAGTGATTTTGGGATATAGCTCTACTGGATACTCCCACTTGTTTCCAGTATTCTTGCTTGTATTGTATAAAAGCAAACTTTCCTGGCTTTATCATCCTTAATTAATACTATTGAGTGACCACTGATATTTTGATACTTACTGTTTATAACTCTTAAATTTTTTTACTAAGTATCATATATGTGTGTGTATATTTAGAAACCAAATCTATTTTTCTTTATTTTTAATGTTTGTATTAGATATGAGCATTATTTTTTATTTTATTAGGAGTTTTCATCTGAAGATTTTAAAGCACTTGTAGACACTTACCCATTATCTAGAAGCATTAGTTATTTACCTCTAAGACATAAGTAACACAGAGAATTCTTCCTCATGGTCTTTTCTGGGAGAGTGGGGAGAGTAACATTATTAAGTTGATTTCTTCCTTCTTACATTTTTGTCCCCTCCCCCATCACATAGGCTTAAATTTTCTGTATGCTAAACAATATTATATAATCGGTCTTAAACTTGCATTAATAAAATAAATAAATAATGCATTTTCTTAAGACCCTGTCTAGCTTTGAGTGATTTCCATCTCACCTGGAATTAAAAAATTATATTTGACTAAATTGCTAGAGTTGAAACTCTAAGGAACCCTCGTTAAGATGAAAGATTAAATTTAGAAAGTTGATTTTTTTTCCCTTCCCAAATGTGGTATAATAGAATTAGTTATCAAAACAGAAAAGTTCTGACTCTGAGGTGTGAGACTTCATGGATGCCAGAGGCATTCAGATTCATGCCTCATGCTTCACGTTTCCCAGAAGTGTCCTATTATCACATTTTAATGCATGCCTTGCCCTGTGTTTTTGCATACTTATAGAAGCTTATGCCAGCTGAAATTAGCCTATGCAACTACTAACATGGGGAAGCATAACAAGCTCACTGGACTTAAAATACTTAAAGAAGCTAATCCTGTTGGAGGAACTTCCAGTGTGCAGCACCCTAGTCACTTAACATTAGGTTTCTGAATTTCTTTTTTCTTTGTTTGTTAGTATAATTTTGTGCATCAAGTGACTGAGATCCCTAAACTTTTATGTCTTATAGTCTTCTGAACTTTAACTTGGGAAAGGTCAAGTATTATATGAAAGTTATCTTTTACTTTAAATAAATGCTAACATTCTGATTTGATATATGACTTCTTTTTGATTACTTCCTCTGTATCAGATCAGAAAAAGTCATTTAATAATGTTTAATATTAATATCATAGCAATTATCTATTATTTTTAAGCACAAATTAGAAGCGTAATTGTACCAAGAACTAAAAGTCACAGATGTACAAAATAAAAGATTTTCTCCTATCTGTTTTGGGATTAGATATACTTTCAATTGTTCCTCCTGTGCTGTGAGAAATGAGTACATTTGACATGACATTAAACCACTTTTTTTACTTTATCAAGTCTAGTAAAACCTTTAAAAACACATGGGATTTACAAATCACTTGTGTTTTAAATTTTCTAAACCATAGAAGATTTTAACAAAGAAATTTATATTGTTACATGTGGAAAAGTTCTTTAGTTGTGGCTCCTATGTTGATCTATTCTTTTGAGAGTATAAGAGAACTACCCACTGTGTAAAGATGCCATATTCCTATATATGGTCAACATGCTGGTGTAGCATTTCTGCTAGAGCATAAAATAAGTGTGAAAAATGCATTCTGCAAAATTACACCCTCAAAAATAACAGTGCTGTGAGAAAAATAGGTTTGAGGAAGACCAAAGTCTATGCACTTTTAAAACGAGAATACTAACTAAAATAATAATTATTAACTTAGGAGATAATATAAATAGCCCAGGTAGGCATCTCAGAGTGCTGCTTCAGAAGATATTAAAGCTGCACTAAAACAATAGAATGTGAGATAAAGCAGACGAAAGCCAGCTAGAGGTTTGAGCCAGTGGGGCTTCTTTAAAGAAGGCACAGGAGGAAGCAAAACTCCCACAAAGAGTAATGCAAGGCATAGGGTGCACCTTTTTGGGGAGGGAGCCTTGGTGCAGCAGCCAAGCTAATGTCTTTTATCTTCCCTGCTGAAGAATAGAATTCTACTCCTACTCTGTTGGCCTCATTTGCCTAGGAAAAAGCACATATTCACCAACCGAACTTCTATATCTTACTGACATCATTCCCCTATTTACTGATCATATATGAGCTACCCGGTGTTACAGAAGCACATAGTAGTGGCAGAACACATGTAGATAGTATCAGAGTTTGATGAAGTTATTTAATAACACTCTTATTCCCCCAAACATTCCCCAACTTTTTGTTATCTTAACTTCTTTAGCTTAATTATTACATTATGGTGAACCAGGGGAGGCACTCTCCCTCTTGTGGAAGGAGATACTCAGTCTCTTAGGACCTTTATGATGCTGCTATTCCAATAACCAAACCCCGCTCCTTTGTGGAACCTTCTAGATCATGGTGCGTAGTATGAAATTTACCCTAGAAGATTCTGAAATGAGTTAGAATAGCACATTAATTAAATTGGATCCAAAGCCATGCTATGGAACACTAAACATTCATTTTCTATTACATTTCCTACCTCAAATTAGCTGTCCAAAATAGCTATATATTCTTAAACAAGTTCTTCAGAGAGTCTACAATGAGATCAACTGACACGATTAACATATTTCAATCACAAAATTCTAATAACATACCCTGAATTTGCATGTTCTCTTGCCCATTATCAATTTTTTGTAAAGAAATCAAATTTGAAGAATAAAATTTCAAAGAAGTTAAAATCCAAAAGTTTTAAGTCCACAAAGTGAATTTCATAATCAAATAATCTTACCTTTGTGAGTTAAAATCCAATGAAAGTTCAAACTTCTCAAATTAAAACTCAAAGAAATTGAAGACCTTCCTATTTTATTCTTTCCAGTATCAGCCAGATGGCTTCTGGATGCCTGGTCTGAGCTGGAATTCCTATAACAGCTACTGTCTGGGCTCCTGCAGTGGGTGTCATCCCTGAGGGCTCAGAAGTTGAATTGGGTCTACACCAACTTTCTCATGTTTCCTACTTCCTACTGAACCAAAAGATGATCACATCAGCCCCACACCCAGCACATTCAGAATAGAATCCAATCCCCAGTTTCTCATGTGGCCATTCCAAGCAAAATGATGTTTCCTGTTTGGCATGATCCAGTCCCATGTGCTTGTTGCCAAAGACCATAGCAGAGACTAAGTGAAGGAAGGCAAAGAAGAGAAAGCATTCTTCATGTCAGACTTTCCAAGATGCCAGACAGTTTATACTGTTGAGCAGAGTCTATGACCTGTGACATAACTCAGTGGGAAGCAATCTCCCATCAAGGCATTAATTATAGCATTATGTATTTATAATATCTTACAGGAAAAATTGACCAATATACACTGTCTCCTCTCTCAAAGAGGCTTCATAAAGTGTTGGTTAAGTGCTTTGATTTTGGAGCCAGAGCTCAAATTCCATTTATGCCACTTATTGTATGACCTTGGACAGGTTATTCGTTTCTCTGAGAGTGAGTTTCCTAATCTGTAAAATAGGGATTATACTACTTACGTTAATAGATTGTTGTAAAGATTAAGTGAAGTCTGTGTAAAGTCCTTAGAACAAGTGCCGGACATTTGGTAAGTGTTATATAACATTCTCACCATTATTGCTGTTATTATTATTCTCAGAGGGTACTGAGAGTGTTGCATTCTTGCAACATTTAGAAATTTACATTGGTGGTAGCCCCAGTCATAAAGACTTGTTTGACTTATGAAAATAACTCTACCGTTATTTGCCTTTGTAAGGTGTTCCAAACATCTTAATGTTTCTTTCCCTCTGAGTCCTGTGTTTCCGGACCCCGTGCTGAACCAAACACTGGCCCTATCTAGTGGCATAGTGTCCACCTTGCCTTGGGAGCATTAATTTCGATCCTGGGTCCCGGTGACTGCTGTACTGACCTCTGGCCTAAGAAACCTGCTTGATGGGCACAGCTTCCCCCTCATCTCCACATCAGTTCCAACTGGAGAATAACTTTCAGTGGATCTCTGAATTGAAGGAGCTGTTTATGTTTCTGAGGCTCATTTTCTTAGGTGCCCAGTGAGGGCCAACACTACTGCCATTTCCTCTTGAAGACATGGTCTTTCCTCAGTTTTTGAATGCTTCTGGTCTTGAGTTAATGTTTCTGTCATCTTTTCTTCGGTATTTAGGATTTGCCTCCAGGGTTTGCCTCTACTGAACTCCTGTTCCTTTCAGAAAAATTCCCTCCTGTAACAGACTTGGGGCTGCATAGTTTGCAGCAGTTGAGGTTTTTCTTTTCTTTTACCTTCCCTTTGCTTTCTGGTCCATACTTGTGTTTTTCTACCATATTTCTCTAGCTATTTTTTTCCTTGCAGGGTCTCTCATAGTGAGAGATATGAAGTCAATAAGTTCCAAGTTTGTCAATAGCATCCTTTGTTCAAACCAGTCTTATCCATTTTCACCTCCCTGAGTTAAAATAATCCTGCTCAGAATGTATTTCCCTACAGTCCAACATCTAATTTAGATCTGGACTCCTTGATTTATTCTTGTTCTGCCTGGATCTCCTGTAATGTAATTCATCTTGCCTTTACCTTTTCTTAATCTTAATCTTAGGCCCATAAATTTTTGGAGTTCACCAAATACTTTTTTGGGGGGGTACTTTATATTAATCTTCTTAGTATTCCCCTCTCCAGTTTGTTCAGATTTTATGTGCACTCTTGGTATAACTGTTCCATCCTCATAAGAGATTCTCCGATTTCTCTTGCTATTAATTTATCTGTAACCTAAATGCCACCGCTTCACAATATTCAGGATTCTGCCTTCTCTGGGGAATTGCTCTCCAGAGAAGATTTGCTCTCTGAGATCTTACCTATGAGACTTCTCTGTTAGGTATCACTGGGGTCCCATTTCTTATTTCTGATTTTGCAACAATTAAAATATACCCCCCTTTTATAATAACCTCTTTAAGAGTAGTTAGACTTGGATGTACCTCCTGTACCCTCATACCTGGCCTTCACGATCTTAGTTTTTGTTTTTCATATCTGTCGAATGTGTGTTCTCAGATCAGACGTTTACATTTATTCTAAGGAAATCTCTTTCCTCCTTGAGCTAAATAAGCCATCTTATTTGTTTTCATGCACACACTGCTTTGTTCTGATTGTAAGATTGAAGCATATTTTAAAACCACTTTACTTTCTTCTTGATTCCTTTAACAAATCTGATTCCTAGATTTGTAATACTTTCTTTGAGTTGTTTCACTACTTAACTGAAGAAGACAAAACATTCTTTTTATAACAAATCTACTACTTTTCTATAGGTGAAGCCATAGTTTGGGTTTCTGACAATTAGAACCATGGTCAACATTTATGTGATAAATAAACTTAGAGTCAACCTGAATTGGTGGAGTTTACTTTAAAAGCTTGTGGCCAAGCCACACAAATCTAACGTTAGCTCATCCACAGTTCCTTTTTGGCCCAGAGTGTAGTTTAAAATAACATAGTGGAGAATAGAATTTGAGACATGGGACCTAATGCTTCCTACCTAGGCATGGTACTATCAATTTAATGATAGAACCTCACTGTAGCATGCATAGAACCCAGCTGCCACTAAACTTTAAAGTCCTGACCTGCAGATTCAGTTGCAAAACACAGAAAAACAGCAACTGCTGTTCTCCCTTCCAATGCCTAAACTGATCTAATCCCAATCTCAGGCTTGCCTGCAGTATCAGGTGACGTTCACTGTGCCAGTAGCTGCAGCCTGCACAGTAACCCCACCCTTGCCCTGGGCTAGCATTTTCTGAAGGCCAAGGTTAGTGGAAAATAATCCCAGCTGCATTTAATTGCTGTAACCCATCAAGCTCAAAATTCTACCCAGTTCTTGCTTATTAAAAACTTCAGGCCAACCTCCCTATTCTCCATGTACAGTCCCTTCAGTAAGAGCACAAATATAAAACTGAAAATTCCACTACATGGCCCAATGTAAGTTGCCAGACACCACCAAGGTTAAAAAGCAAGCAAGCAAACGAACAAAAAACCCACATAGTCCTTGCATATTAAAGCATCATCAAAGCATGAAGCCACCTCGTCAGGGTCCCTCCATATCTGGAGTGTTATTTTCTCTCCAGAATTACTCATGTGTTTCTCAGGGTTCCTGACCATCTTGGTCCCCTAAATATAGCACTATCCTGAGTTTTACGAGACATTCTAGCAAAATATTAACCCTAAGATGGTAGTGAAAACCCCAGAATTCGTAGGCAGCTGATCAGAGGGAGGGCAGTCTTGTGGAGAATTGTGCCCTTAACCTTCAGTTTTGTTAACTCCTTGCATTTGGGGGACTGATACTTCCCAATTTCAAAGCATACCACAAGTAAAGCTACAGTAATTAAAACAGTGCGGTACTGGCACAAGCAGAGACATATAGACCAATGGAATAGAATTAAGAGTGCAGAAATAAACCAATACATCTATGGCCAATTGACTTTCAAAAGGGTGTCAAGACCATGCAATGGGGAATGAATAGTCTCTTCAACAAATGGTGCTGGCACAACTGGATATCCACATACAAAAGACTGATGTTGGACCCCTACTTAATACCATATATGGAAAACAAAACAAAACAAAACTGAAAGTGGATCAACGACCTAAATATAAGAGCTAGAAGCATAAAACTTTTCCAAGAAGACATAGAGGTAAATCTTCATGACCCTCGATTTAGCAATGGATTCTTAGACATGACACCAAAATTATGAGCAACAAAAGAAAAAATAGGTAAACTGGAGTTCTTCAAATTAAAAAAATTTGTACGTTAGAGGACATTATCAAGAAAGTGAAAAAACCACCTACCGAATGAGAGAAAATATTTGCAAATCATGTATCTGATACGGTTAAATAATGAAGATATATAAAGAATTCTTAGACTCAACAACAAAAAGACAAAACAGCTCAATTAAAAAGATGGGCAAAGGAATTAAATAGACATTTTTCCAAAGAATATATACAAACAGCCAAGAAGCACATCAGCATCTTTTGTCATAAGGGAAATGCAAATCAAACCCACAATGAAGTAACACTTTACACACATTAGTGATGACTATAAAATAAAAATCACACACATAGACAAAATGGAAAATAAGTTGGTGAAGATGGAGAAATTGGAAACTTTGGATATTGGAAACATAAAATGGTGCAGCCACTTTGGAAAACAATTTGGTTGTTCCTCCAAAAGGTAAACATAGAATTACCATGTGGCCCTGCAATTCTACTCCTAAATGTATACCCCAAAATAATTGAAAATAGATAATCAAACATGTGCCTGTACATACATATTTATAGCAGCAGTGTAGATAATAGCCAAAAGGTGGAAACCAAACATCCATGAAAAGATGAAGGTAGAAATACATTGTGGTATATACATAGAATGGAATATTATTCAGCCATGAAAAGGAATGAAGTACTGATAATGCTAGAACATGGATGAACCTTGAAAACATTATGCTAAATGAAAAAAGCCAGACAAAAAAGGTACCATATTGCATGATTCCATTTATATTTGAAATATCCAGAATAGATAAATCCATAGAGGTAGAATTCAGATTCATGTTTGCTAAGGCCTGAGGGGAGAGGAGAATGGGGAAACTTTAATGTATGAGGGGTTTTACTTTGGAATGAAGGAAATTTGTCAGAACTGGCTAGAGGTTGTGGTAGCACATTTTCAATGTACTAAATGCCACTGATTTTCTCACTTTAAAATGGTTGATTTTATGTTATGTGAATTTTACTTCAAAAATTATTAAAAAAAAAAAAAAGACAAGTGGAGCAGAACCGCATCATCCCAGTTGTCTAGCCAAGGTCATCCTAGATGGCCAGCTGATTCCAAGACATGTGATCTAGCCCAGCTATGACCTGCAGAACCACCCAGGTAATTTGTAGACTCTTGAGCTTAATAAATGCTTGTTGTTCTATGCCTCTGAATTTTGAGGTGGTTTGTTATGCAGCATTATTGTGGCAATAGATAACAAATATAGATAGCTATTCATACTTCATAAATATTATCACATTGTCTTTATTTACTAGTTAGACTAAATTCTATTCCTAAATCTTAGTCCTTTGTGTGGCCAAAGAGTGATCTTCCTAAAACATCCTTTTTTTTTTGCTCAAAACTTTACGTATCAGGACAGTCTTAACACTCTGTATCCTGACATTCAAGCATTATTTTGTTTACTAATACCTCTTTCTCATAACTTCTTTTGATATCATATGTCTGTACCATATGTCATAACATTGGTTTATACAGTTTCTCTGTTTCATGTGTAGGCCTTATCTCTTTAACTAAAGAGAAATTTTGTTCTCATACTTAAAAAAAAAACCCTCCAAAAATCTTTTAATATCTACAATGGGACTGAGCATGTAATGGATCCTCAAAAAATTAATATTTAAATAATAATTGTTAAGTATAATCTTTGTTAGAGTAAGTGATGAAAAACACTTTTTAAATGAATGAGTGAATTAAAATTCAAAAAAATTATTTGTTGAATTAAATTTGCACAAATTACCCACTATTAACTACATTTTGTTGCTAATTCTCAGTGCTGTCACTTAGTGATTCACCACCACTCTGAATAGTATTTTGCCATATTCCATAGAACTTTAAAAGCCTGAAGATGTATATGCATTATTAGATGCATAGTGCAGTGTAAAAAACAAATGATAATGACTACATTTTTTGATAGCTGCTTTACAATAGTGTTGTTGATTGATTTACTTTGGATCTCAGCATTAGAAGCATCTTTGGTCATCACCAAAACCTCACTTTGTCATGAATCTCCTCTAAATCATCTCCAATAAGTGTCCATCCAGCCACTACTTGTTCTATTTCTGATAGCTCTAATTTAATTTAAAAAATCTAATAACTTTTAAACTTTTACCGTTAGTCTTGATTTTGTCTTCTGGAGTTGAATAATACAAATTAATTCCCAGTCTATGACTGCCTTTAAATATTTGAACAAATGTGATTTAAATCTTCTCCACTTTAAATATCTCCAGGCTCTCCATCTGTTTCTCTGACCCCTCACCATCCTGGTAACTCTTTGTTCTGTTTAGTTTTTTTGGTATTCCTCTTTGTTGACCCCACACTGTACACAATTTTCCAGGTTAATCAATGTTGAGTAAAGCAGCCCCACCTCCTCTTTTTTTTTCAGATCATTATTTAGCCTAAACTTGCATTACTATTTCTTTTTTTTTTTTTTTTTTTTTGCGGTACGCGGGCCTCTCACTGCTGTGGCCTCTCCCATTGCGGAGCACAGGCTCTGGACGCGCAGGCTCAGCGGCCATGGCTCATGGGCCCAGCCGCTCCGCGGTATGTGGGATTTTCCTGGACTGGGGCACGAACCCGTGTCTCCTGCATCGGCAGGCGGACTCTCAACCACTGCGCCAGCAGGGAAGCCCGTATTATTATTTCTTTTACATACATCATATCATTGACCTAAATTAAACTTAAAATCAACTAAAGCCCCCAAGTTTTTGCTCACAATTTGCTTTTAGGCTACTTCCTTATCCAGTACTTGTACTGCTGATTTTTTAGATATGTGAACAGAACTTTATACATTGATACCTACTAAATTTCTATTTATAAGGTTTTTATTTAGTAGATTAGCCTTACAAGATTTTTCAGTTATTTAATCTGTCACCCAGGGATTAACAATTTCTCCTATCTTTGTTTTCACTTGTAAATTTTGTATGAATACCAATTTTACCACTGTCCAAGTTATTTATAAAAATGTTAAGTAGGCCATGATTAGGGACAGAGATCTTTAGCATGCTAATCGGGTCCCTGCTTCAGATTTATATTAGTCTTCCCTGGATATGGCTGTTCATTTCGTTATGAATCTATAGGCTCACCTATCTCCAACTTAAACACAATTTTCTAATTGCCTCACTCTAGTAACACTATTTTTAAAAGTGAGTTTAGTCTGTCATAATTGCTCCTATTGAATCAATGCTTAAACTTTTATCATGGCCTGAAGGGCCTTCATGATTTGCTCCCTACCCAGCTTCTCCATCTTCACATGTACTACTGACCCCTTCATCTCTGTGCTCAAGTCACTTTATTTTCTTGTTTCTGTTCCTCAAACACTTGATTCTCCTTCATGCCCCAGTACCTTACCATATGTTTCCTCTGCTTGGATTCTCTTCCCCTATCTTCCTTGCAAGCTATTTTTCCTACTCTTCTTAAGGTCTTATTTTAAATATTTCTTCTTCTGATTAGTTTTACCAACATTGGCTTGCTCCTATCCCACTTCCTCCCTTATCTAGAACTGGTATCCCTGTTACATTAATAGCACCCTGTGTATAGTAATTGTCACAACTGTAATTAATAAAACTGCTTGAGGAGTTATTTAATATCGATCTGTCCCCTAGACTGTAAGATCCGTGAGGATAGAGATTTAGTAGTCTTTTCTATTCCCATGTTTAACCCAGGTTTAAATAATATAGAGGGTGTATTATAAAATATTATAAAAATTAGGGATGATGCCCTTCTTGGTGAAGCATTGTACTTAGATTCCTTTAGATGTAAATGGAAATTTCAGGACTTTGAGAGAGTCTAGTCAAAATGCTTCCCTCTCCCTTTATGCCCTAAAATGCCTAGTACTACCCTTGTGTTGCTAGTACTGCTCCTGCTCTGCTGAATGTGGAATTGTGCAATGGTACAGATGGTCTGGGCCCTGTAAATGGCATTGCTTTCTTAATTAAAAGTGCGTAACTCAGAAGGGTATGTAGCCTGCAGCCTACAGTCAAGTCCCATACAGGGACAACTATATGTGTGTGTGTTCATTCTGATTCCTTATATTACTTTCTCCAGGAAAGAAATTGTAAGCCAGGGCAGCATCCACTTATAACTTTCTTTTGTCTTGTTTTGGATAGTGAGTGACATATTTCTCTATCATTTTTAAAGAGAAACATCAAAAGAAAGCAGTCATGAATTCTAAATAGAGGACTTAACCAGGAGGTTTGCAGACCTTCTACTTTCTCCTGCCTTGTTGCAGATATGCCCATTTATCTGGGAAGGGACATAAGACTTAGCAGTACGTTGCTTAAAGACAATAGATGGTAGCCACAGTCTATTGAGATCTGCTTTCCACTGGAAGAAATAATGGTTATATGTTGCTGTTAGAGAGGTCAAGCTCCATGAAGGGAATTTCCCCATGGGTCTCCCTCTCTGCACATTAAATATTTGCTTAGTATGTGAATTACCCCAATTTGGGTCCTAATGATTATTGTTTATTTTTCTAAGTGTTCACAAACCATTTTGTAATCTGCCCTAGAACTTTTCAGGGAATAAAGATCAAACTTATGGAAACAATATCTTCTTTAAAATTAAGTACATTTGCCTCGCTTCAATCCTTGAATCCCTTTACCATTTACCTTTACTTCTCAAATTTTATGAAATGTAAAAATTTAGGTCTCTTGCTGAAGAAGGTTGCCAAATGCTGGTGGTTATTAATCAGTCCTGAAATTTCTCTAGATTGAAATATACAAAGGCAGCCAGTTAAGAGCCCTATTGTGTAGGAAAGATGCCACTCAGGAAAAGTCTTCAAACCTTCCTTGGGACTATGCTCTCTGTGACTTTGCTTTGGTTCCAGGGTACCTTAGACATGGCCCTCAGTGTCCTCTAGTGACTTCCAGACATTGAACTTGAGCACTAGCTACTCTCATTGCTTGGACAAAACCAAAAAGTGCTGGAAGTTCCCTGGTGGCCTAGTGGTTAGGATTCTGGGCTTTCACTGCTGTGGTCTGGGTGGCGTGGACAAAAACAAAAAACAAAAGAAAGAAACCCTGCTAACTAATCACTGATTTATATTTCTACGATTGATCCATAGAGAATATTAAGAATTTTGTTAAGGCTTGATTTTAAAAAGTTTTTTTAGTGGCAGTTGGAGAACTCCCATTATAATTGGATCACTGTCATCTTTTATTAAGTATGTGAATGCACAACTGTGTGATATGAACATTCACAAAGCAGTCTAATCTGCTCATAGACTCTTTATATGTCAAAAAATCCCTTTTGAAGTCTTTAAAACATAGACTCTCTTTTACATTCATGAATATATGATCATCACCCCTAGGTTTTTTTGGGCTAAACTTGCTTCAGTATTTATGTAATTTTTTAACCAAGTCCTTGCTTTTTCCCTCTTCTCCTTGAGTTTATCTTTTTAGCTTCTACTTTTTATATCTCTTATTTCTGAATCTTTGAACTTTTAGCACCAAAAATCTTTCTCTAACCCTAATGATTTTCCAAGATCCTAGAAGTTCATTATAAAAAACATTGTAACAAGTATAATTGCCAATGAAAACAGCCTAATTGTTACTACCTGTTATAAAACAATTGTTTACAAAACTCTCCATGTAAAAAAACATGACTCAGCAGAGGTTGGTTTTCTTCCTCCTTAGCGTTTTTAGAAGAGAGGTGGAATAACAGGCAAAAATGTACAAAGTGCTTTTTATAGAAGATTCAACTTTTGTGAAACAAACATGGAGAAATGTCAAAAGGGAAACTTCCATTGTAATTACTGTAACTATTAAGACTTTTCAGTCTTTTATCACATTTAAAATATAAAATTTTCATGACATATATATATTTTACATCCTAAGTAAAATATTTAAATGTAAGTAATAGTTGACCTAGGATTTACAGCCAAGGAGACTAAAACAGCTTTACCCACATTATCTGACGCCTAGTTCTCTCTGAATTAGGTATGTATGTGCCAGGTATTATTATTACTATTCCTTCTTTTGAGACTGAAAAAAAAAAGATAAAAGATAAAGGATCCAGCTACATTTTTTAGATTTATATTAGTTGTGACTTTATAATGTAATAGTAGAATTTTGAGACATTTTACAATTAGCTTGCTTTTGAATGTTACTTATGTATGTAAGTGCTTCATGTATTTGGTGTTGTCCTAGTTTACTATTTTTTTATTGCATCTTTTCCTACTGGGTCAAAAGTTAATTGGTGCCTCAGTTAACACCATTTGGATTAAGCTTTTCTGAATAGTAATAAAAATTAAAAATAATAATGTCTAAAAAGTGTCAGTTATTAACAGCAAGCTATTGTATAATGACATTTCCAGAGGTCTTTACTTTTAATTTTTGTTGATTTTATTTATTAAGTTCCATGCATTGTACTTCCCCAAACTAATTCTAAGATAATATTTTAAATTTTTGTGCAGAGCTTTAAAGTTTACAAAAGCAGGTCATATATTCAATTATTATGTATTGGTATAGACCATAACCACATGAAAATAGATTAGATAGATTATAGTTAATTCTCAACATTTCTTTACATAACCTTAAAGTTGTACACATATCAGTTCAATTAAGTTATTTTACATTATTACTAAATATCAAATATTTTAGATGTCCAAGAAATTGAGTCCACAAAATACTTGTATTTTCAAAGACACATACACTATTATTTTTCTTGAGGGAAAAAGCAAGACTCAGACAATAGAATCCCAGCTTACTTCTGCTTGTATAAATCAAGTTATTTAAATAAATGAATTGTGTATGCTGACCTGTTCTACCAATGTGCTACTGGGGGTGTATGAAAAAAAGATGTGCATGGTGGTGGAAGTAGAAAGAGGCATAAAGCGTATTGGAAAACTACCAAATGTCCCCTGCAAATGGGCCCTATTCAGAATCAGTAAGCGTATGATGAGTGAAGTGGTTTTGAATATCGCCTTTAGATTCCATGCTGTTACAAGGCCAGCCCTGAACATGGCAACTCTTATTTCCACACACAGTACCTCTTCACTCTCAATTTAACCCCAAAATCTGATGAACCCATTACTCCATACTTGATTTCATGGAACAAGGAGTAGATATAGTTACAAATGATCAATCACAAGCCGTGAACCAAAGCAGCAAGGCATTAACAATTCACACCATTTCGGTCCACTTGCTCAAGCAGAAGATGTGCCAGAATATTTAATGCACAGCTACTTCGTTCAGTTTAAGAAAAGACATGACTCAGGCTGCATTTTCAAAACGGAGGAGACTTCCTAAGATTTCATACTTCCAAGCCCCAATGTCAACCTTCACCCACATATCAGCAATTAAAATAAACAGGTGTTCTGTAAAGGTCACAAATGTCTGAATTAAATTTTACCCAGGTAAAAACAGTATGACCTATGAAATTCTTCCCCCCAGTGCATCCCTTTTCTGCTTGATCCTATCATACAAATCAGTGTCGCTTACAACAGTATTCAAACACTGTAGACCCCACAGGCAATATGCCGTCAGTTTAATAGGATCACTGAAAAACTAAAGCAGCTGTGAAAGACTGCTCTAACTATAGCAATCATGTGCTTGTCATTTTGTTCGGTGGAGGAAAAATCCAAATTTGGGTAGGCATCAGTATTTAAGAAAACGACTGCTAAATCTTTTCTCATAAGTACCTTAGGGACAATAGGATTTGACATATAGCATGTAAACAAAAGTACACAGCAGCTGTTAGTTTAACTTTGTTTGAATAAAAATATACTGATATAAATCAAGCAACATAGGGAACAGTATGCTCTCCATCATTCAATCTTCCCAGTAGACCATGCTTTTGAGTGGTGTCTGCTGGTTGCTCCCGGACTGGGAGCTTTCCAACTACTACCTAAAGCTGGGTAAGGAACAGTAAAACATATATACACACCTTGGCACTAGCTCAAACTCCCTCCAGGCCTACTTCCTGGATGGGAAGCCATCAATTCTAAGTATCTTTTAAGAACTCACCTTGTATCATACAGAAAAGATTTTTTAGATCAACTTCATTAAAAAAAAAAATTTCAATTGAATCGGTGGGAACTTTCCACATGATGTCCTGCTAACAATAGCTGAGTATTTTTGAGACTTGCGACCTGAAATTTTCTGCCAAAGAGCATATAGAAGTTTCTGTATAGGTAATTATGCTCTGGGCAGTGCCTTTTTTTTCGTAGTCTCATGTACTCTGACTGAAATGTGAAAATTACAGTATTACATAAATTATGATTCTGGATACTTAATTGGCATGAATTTTAATTTTTAATTGGAAGCAGGTTATTAAAGCTTTTGATAATTTCCAGTGCTTGAAAAATATATTGATTAAAAAATCCTGTTTTTAGCTTTCCACAGTAGATTCAAATGCAGCGTGCCGAGTGTCTCTTTAAATGTCAGGTGTTGCTTTTGGAGAGAGATATACATTCACTAGGTATAGAACTTGACAGGACATTCCAGTCTATATCTTCTTGGTAAGTTCTATTAGGTTTCTCTTTAGAGGAACTTTTGGCTCCTTGTCAAAATTTCTTGTGCTGCACCCATCACGAGTCCAAATAAATTCCAAGCTTCTTATCAGTGATGAAGTGGTTTTAGTATGAGGTCCTCTTGAAGACTGAACAGTTTGTCTTATGATTAGCTTTTGAACTCATTGTGTTTGGAATTCTTAGAAGGAATTACCTTTATTATTTAAAATAGCTATTTTGACCTTAATCTAATATTACTGCTCTGTTATTTAAGTTTTATTGTGTGCCTTTTACCACAGTAGCATGATTTAGGATAAAGCACATAAGAATTTTCCAAGACTTTTAAAATACCCAGCTCTGGTCTTCTCCTGGCTAGTTAATGCTTCATTGCCAAATCGTATTATTTTCCTTTTATATTTATTTTCTTCTTTAGTGTTCAAGATAATTTTATAAGGAAAATTAAAACAAAACTATTGTACATAACCTAAATGTGCTTCAAAATTCTGGTATTTATCAAATTTTGATCAAATTTTCATTTGGTCACAGAAAGTTACAGATTCTAAGCGATTGTGTATAGTAGTACTCATGGTCTTAAAACTTACCTAAAAGACTGCGCACAGTATATCCAGAAGTACTGTTTATTTATCCAGTAGACATTTATTGGGCGCTGCTTTTACCAAACTAAAAAACACCATGCCCTCTAACCCCAAAGGTTTTGTGATTTACTGAAGGATGGAAGTGGGAGTGGAGAAGATAAGGATTAATACAAATCAATAAGAGAAAAATAAAATTATAAACAATACTCTGGGAAACATAGAGGATGGAACAATTAATTCTGCCTAAACAACTTGGGATATTTTGGAAGTGACAATTGATATGAGCCTTGAAGGACAAGAATATATTAACAGGTGGAAAGAAAGGGGGAAGACATGCAAGGGAAATAGAACAGCATAAGTGAGAGAAGTATCAGTTGATAGTTATGAAGTTAATATAGCTACTACTTTTAATCATATGATCTATTTACCCATAATGCTCAGTACTAGCTATGTCCAGTAAAGTTACTCCTTTTGGCCACATGATCTATTTACCCAACATCCTCAGTCTTAACTCCAAACCCACTGAAACCATTGGATTAATTTCAATTTGCCCTATAGTCATGACTTGAGAATAAACAAAATGGATAAAAAGCTATCATCCATATAACTTCACCTTTCCAGCGATGGGAGTGATCCCCGTGGAATGATCACATTGGACTGATCTATGCATATTGATAGATTTAAGGAATGATTAATTTCCAAATCATTTATCTAATAAAAATGTTGAGGACTTGCTTAAAGGAAATATTGAAATTACAGGAAAGCAAAATTCTGTAAATAAGAGCCAGGGGGTAGAACACCTGTAATAAAGGCCTCAAACACAAAAGAAATGCTATGTGTAGCTATGCACACAAAAATTAAAGAAACATAAGATAATGGGAGCCAGCTAACCTTCTTGAATGAGGCTATATTTCTGAGTAGCAGTTTGAAAGAGAAGCTCATGGTTTACACACAAAATAATATCCCAGGGTTCATTCCCTGGAAAAGACATAATTTTTTCATTGAGTGTCTATAATGGGCTTTGCTAGCTCATAGCAACATGTAGGATTATGCTCTTTCCAATGTTGAAAAGTGTCTATTGTCCTTGCTAAATCATTGCCCTTATTTCTTGCACATCTATACGCAGTAGTCTTCTTTAACAGAATGAAGTTTTGCTTCAGAAACAGAAAAAGGAGAACTCTACATAAAAGAGATAAAACCATTGGTTAAGAACACTTATGAGTTTTTAGTATAGAATATTATGAACATCCACTAAAATGCTTAAAAAATAATTCTCACTCATGTTAAAATTTATGGGTAAGGTTGAAAAGTCAACTGACTTCTCTTTTTAAAAAAATCAATTATTCTATTATATTTCAAAACTATCATCTTAGGCCAAGTCTTTTTTAGGGAGAGTTCTTTAATTTGAACTGATTAATAAGTTTTATTTTTCAAATATATTAAGCTTATTTATACTTCCTTTCTAAGTGCTTAGGCGTATCATTTTCTTATGTTTTCTGTACCTTCCTAGTTAGTGGAAACATTGTTTGTTCTTGGAGTGTGCTTTGTCTTCCTTTTCAAGAAGATCATCAAAGTTACTAGTTTGCAGCTTCCAAAAAGAAAGAGGCTTCTAATCCTTAGTTCAGAGGCTAACCTTTATTAGCGCTCTTTGGTTATAATGAGGACCCTGCTTCCAGCAGGGAGATTCTGGAATACTGAACAGATTATTCAACAAGTTCAGAGCAGATTCTGAAGTCCCTTATAAAACCTGCTTGTGAATACTGCTTTCTTTGCTTTGCTGTTTCTGGTTTCCATAGTATTCCTAATTACATAAATCATGTGGAGCATGGGAGCTGTTTTCCATCCTATATCAACTCTGACACTGCTTGTGTTTTGATATAATTTGTATTTTTTTCCTAAGCTGTATTTTTTCTTAAATTCTTAAGGAAGGTACAAACCCTAAAAAAGAGTAGAGTTTTGTGTTAGAAAAATCTATGAAATTCTTTTCTGGAATCCTTTGGTCTGGCATAAAGAATTTGAAAGTTACTTTGTGACAAGCATAGATGAATAAAGCTGTAAGACTAGAGAATCTGATAAAATGTCCTTAGGTTTAAATTCAAGATTAAATCTTGGATGTAAATCATTCAAGTTTATTACTTCTCAATTTAGTTAATTTTTTTTCAATTTAACAGCTGTTTATGTGATGCCTTTCCATGTATAAAAACTGTACTAAGTTCAATGAGTGTACTGATGAAAAGTTTACAAATTAAAATTCAACGCATAGTAACACATGAGTGTAGTAGCTAGCTAAAAGCACTGTTGATTCTTAAACTGGGTTTCTTTAGGAAACATTATAAGCAAAATTGATTTACATTATACATTTTTTAAATATTAAAGAGTTATAATTCTAAAAATAAGTTTACTTCTCTTTTTATTTCTTTAGTACTGTATGTGACCTAATATTTTTTAAATGTTTGAGATATCTGTTGTGATAAAACTTATAGAGAATAGCTATTGCTCCAGGAATGTAAGAATAGTTTCGATATGTGAATTTTAGGAATTAGTTTCTCAGTCTGGTGAGTGAATTTCATGCACACATCTGAAGATGTCTAAATAATCACTGGGTCATGATTTCCTTTTAACTTTATTTACAGTAGTCTTAGAAAATCTTAAACTCTATTTCCAATGTTTTCCTTAGTGATGAATACGTTAGAAAGAATTTAAATTGTGCTTTGGTAGAGGGTTGTAGAACTTAGTGTCATAAAACGCATAACTTTTTTACTAAGAACAAAAATCAGCAGAATACCAGTAGCAAAGGCCATTTGCATAACTCAGCCGCTCAGCAGCTCAGCTGAACCTAATTGTAATTCAATTTCCAGATTGCTACGCTAGGCCTCTCTGCATAAAATATGCAACATATAACATAACCAATGACACGGATGTATTTGCTTTGCTGGTGATCTATCTAATTTCTTTTCCAGTAGAAGTATATATTAGAATAAGGTCGCCAAGCCATATAGTTATTTTGTATGTTTATGTTGTGTCACATGTATACACTTAAAGACAAAGTTTTAAAAAAATGACATCCTTTCATTTTTCTGGGTGCCCAAGTGTCCTTATGATTTTAAAAATTTCTTTATTTCTGGCATTTCAGAGGGAAATTAAATCTTGAAAATTGTTAGCTAGCTGCCATGTTATTTGACTATTTTACACTAGAAAGACTTTATAAGCTAATCATGTGAAAAAGTGTATAAACATGTCTGTCAAGTCCATATGGATGTTGCAATACAGGCCCACAGGTAAATATCTTCTGTTTACAAAATGCATACTGGAATAGCATCCCTAAATCTTTGACTAGTTTATACCCCAGAAGCTTAAAAACAAAAAGGTATGGTAAATGCTTGCTTAAGATTCTCCCCCTTATTTTTAAACAGCCTTGCCACCCTGTTTTATGGGTTATTTAAGTGATGGCAGTGAAAAGACTTGAATAGGATGTCTTATAAAGGTGTGGATTATATTTTATGAATAATTCCCAGATGTGATGTTTTAGGTATATAGACCCCTCTACGGGAAGCTATATACAGAAACAACATGGATCATACAATTTTATCAGGACAATGCAAGTAGATTTCAGCAAGGTTGGTTCCAACTCATCTGTGATAAATGAGAAGATAAGGCAATCAGTGCACACCATGACACTCTGTGCAGCTAGTTAGGCACACTTCAGAACTATTCAGGTGTGCTCACAAAGCTTATGAGTCTTGCATGGGGGGTGTCTCAATATAAATACATCCTTTATGGTGGCCACTAGTAATGCAGGAATTGCCTCTTTATGACTTAACCCAGGTCACATATAAATAATAGATGTTAAGAGTTAGCTCTGGTACTGGGGCTGTGTTCCAGGCAGTGTATCTCGTTTGGGTCAAAAGAATTTATTTTCCCTTATTTTCTCGTATAGTTCCTCTGCTTGAAAAATGCCTGCAAAATTCCATCACACCTTTGTGGGGACCAGTTTGGGTCTCTAAGGGAGAAGGTTTCAGCCCCTCAGGAGCTAAGATGTACATCCAAGGAGTTCTTTTGGCCTTGTACCAACGATTAAAGTCTGCAAAAAAATATTATAAACAGGTGAGTCCTCCCTCTTTAAAAACTGCTTTATTGTATGTTTTAAAATGTACTTGGTTGTATAGAGGCAATGATTGGCATCATGTCATAAAAGAACTGTGACATGTATTTCGTGAGCTCAGTGCCCGTTTGGGAGCCAAAATGCTTCTTCTGTAATCTCAAAGCCAACAATAATGGGGCTAATTGTATCTATCTTTTGCTGTGAGATGTTATATGTCTCATCTTTTCTTGCTGCATACTGTGCAAAGCGAAGGCAGCTCCTTATGTGGAAATTCTATAGACAGTTACTTTAAATAAGAAAATGAATAGCTCCTAAAGCATCTGAAGCTTTAAATGTTCACCCTTCTATTTTTTTCTCCAGCATGAAATTAGACTTGCTATTGTAGAAGATGGGCTAAAATATAACCAATCATATTCTGGGAAATGAAATTGTGAATTAACTTCATGTCAAGAGCAACTTATTTCATTTATACTTATTTAACTTGTATGTTTCCAGATCTGAAAGTATAAGAATAGAATTAATGTATTTGAATTTGTTTAAACTAGATTTTGTCCTTTTATTTGTAAGTTTCTATTCCATAACTGTGAGACTGAAAGAGAAAGAGAAAGAGAGGGAGAGAGAGAGAGAGAGTCTGTATGTGATGGGGGAGAAGGGGGTATGTATGTGAAAACTTTGATATTTATGTTACTACTTAGGGATTTTGATTTATCTTAAAGTAGAATTCATATTGTAAAGCAGAATGATTGATGCTGTTTATAAAATAAAAATGAAGTTGCCACAATTTTAGAATCCTCTTTGCACTTGATCTTAAGAAGTTAAGCATACATTTTACCACATTAAATAAGGGCTAGGTTTTACATTTCTAACTGGGAGTTTCCAGTTTAGAACAGGGCTCATTATCTCAGACCACAGGCTGCTGAAAAATGAATATTTTGAAAGCATCATGCTATTATTCTCTGTATGCAGGGGGAGGGGAGGTGGGAATGGGATTCAGTCTCAGTGTTCACACAGCACCTCCTGCTGTCTGGTTAGGAAAAGAACAACTTGTATTGACTAGAAGAAATTCTTGAACTAAGGTATCCAGAACTAGCAAGAAACATCTCCCCGTGAGAAACTTTCATTCTCAAAAAGTGGTTAGTTTCCAAGTTAATTATGTCAGTGTATCCAGAAATGGGATTATTATCATAGATAAAGCTATTTATAATAATAAATATGAAAAAATAAAAATCCAAACTTATTCTTAATATTCTTTATTAAGCTAATATCATATATAAAAACTGGTGTAAAACATATCTTTTTGTATTCAGATTAAGTTATTTTAACAGAAATATTTAACTTTTAGGATACAATGATATTATACTATGCATTATGACCAATTTAATTACAGTCATTTATTTGGTATTAAATGGCTTGATTCTACTAATTTGACAGTTTAAAATTATTTAATGTTAAGAAAACATGAGATGATTCTCCAATGCAAGAAAAGCATTGTTTAAATCAAATCTAAAAAAATTGGAACAGTTTAAATCAAATCTAAAAAAAAGAAACATAAGTTTCATTTAAAGTGAGGGTGTTAGAGATAATAAGTAGCTCAGAAAGTAGTTGTGGAATGTTTGGTTTTTCTTCCATTGTTCTAAACATTTAAAAGTTTAAATAGATATAAACAATTGTACTGGACTGAGAAGTTCCTTGTATTGTGAGAAGAAAATGCTTTAAGAATTACTGCTTTGGTTTAAAATTTTTCTTTATGACTCAAAATTGATGAGAAATACATCTTATTAAAAGAAATATTAAATGTAAATGTGAAGAAAATTAACATTTTTAGCATCTCTGAATGTCTGAGCATATGATTGTCTATATCATCAACATTATGACTTTCAACATTATGCCAAATTTAGGAATATTTTAGGAATCTAGGCTCTTTGCCATTTCTAACTAAACCTTTTTAGTTTGCTCACTTATAATAACTTAAAGTTTTTCACTCAACAGTTTTAATATGATACTTGGTTAAGTTTTATTTTAAAATACAAAATTGAAGAAAAAAAAAAGAAATTTGCCTATTATGCATTTCCATGCAAATTCCTATTTCTTTTAGGTATGCCCAATTATATGTATTCTTGAGTCTCTTTTCTTTTGTATTGTTATATCATGACAATTTAAAATTATCTGCAATGTTCATAAAAGTCACTGAAGTTGTACCATTATTGGGTCATCAGTGGTTAAGTGTTAATCCTGGAAGTAGCTTTATTTGTGAGTAAGATTTCTTAGCAAATATTCCTCTTAGCATTAATGAACTTTATTTGAACTGCATTTACTTCATTTGACCTTAGGGATAGCCTTTTCTGTTTAGTTTTATATAAGATTGTGTTTGGTAAAATGGAGATGGATGATAATTCCTATTTCTTTAACAAACCTAAGCTTATAAATTATAGAATTATATGGCCTCTTGATATCATTTCCATTTATTCCACTTCTGAGATCATATATAAAGACAGCAACATTGTTTTACTAGGATTCTGTCCAAAGATTGTAGACTTTAAATTGATGTTTTGGAATTCCCCAAGGAAATTTCTTTTAAATAAATTGTGATAACAGAGCTTTAAAAGAAGAGTCAGAACTACCGGTTTTATGTTTACGAACTTACTCACTATTCACTTTTTAACTTTAACTTGTCTATTACAAGCATACAACTGAATTAAGCCCACTACATTAATATGGTCTTAAAAATATACTGATTCGTGTACATAAAATGAGATATTATATTTAGGACAGCATAAAGTCACTTAGTCTTACATTTATCACATTTAGTTCCTTAAAAGTGGAAACATTTTAGAAATTGCTCAGAGCTAAGCAGAATCTATTTAATTGGTAATCTTTGAAGTCATGTAAATGCTTTCCTATGAAATGCAGTTAACACTTTCAGCGACAGGGCCGTTCCATCTCATTAGCATTCTTGTTATGTGGTGGTGCTGATGGTGGGGTGTTGAAGTAGGAATGCCATTGTGTGGAGTTCCAGTGTTTGGGGACAAACACTGCTGTGGAGGGAACGTGTGAAAAGGCCACAGTCCTGTCAGTGAATGAGGAAGGCTGTGCTTTCTGTGTGCTTCAAGCAGGGAAGCTGTCATTCATAGGCCTAACACAGCTAAACAGAGGCCAAAACACAACCCTGCACTACCTTTTAAAATGATATTAGTGATTTTTAAACATGATCTTCTTTATTTATGATCCTCCATAGAGCTTTTAGTCGCTGTCAGTAAACAAAATATATGTCAGTCTGTTCAGCAACACTGTAGAGATCCGTAAAAGTCCATGGAGCTGTGCCAGGAGGCCATATAAATAATGATTTGGAACGGCTGATCTTAAGTACGAACCTGATTTTTGAGAAATAGATATTTCTGGAAATGTCTTCCCAATTTTGATACTCCTTTGAATTTTTTCCCCCAAGCAACAAAATTCCTAGAGACTTTTACATAGTGAAGGCATAGCACTCTTCTTTTAAAATACAGTTTTTAAAAGAACTCATAAACACGGTTTTGATCCTTTAAATTGGTTCACAGTGTGGTTTAACAGTTGTTGTCGTTTGCGTAGTCATTTCTGAAATTCAGGGAGACACAAAGGAAATGAGTATCTAACTATAATATCTTAACAACCATCATCTTAATTATGAAGAAAATTGTAGTCCCTGTGGTAGTTAAGACATGAAAAAATTTGAAGGAATGTTTAGTACTACTCCTAATTTTCAGCCCTTTTGAAAGAAATGATCAACTTTGAAATTAAATTTTAGCTTGTTTGACAGCTTTAAAAAAATAGAAAAATATCCTTAAATATTTCTTAAACTCTTAGGATATTTCTAAACTTTGGCAGTATACTGAAAAAAATGACAATTTCTATTTATGTCTGAAACTGCAGGGAAATGTTTTATTTCTGTAATTTTAATTTGGAAATAGGTACTTGGGCTATTTGTAATAGGTCATTACTTAATGAAGTTTGTTGAAAATTGTAATATTCTACCTGAGTGATTTTTTGGGGTGTATATGGTCCTTTTTGTTTAGTAATTTAAGCAAGGTACTTTTTTGAATGCTATTATATTCTAATGTTCCATATGTGATGAGTTAGGTTTAAAAATCTCAGACACTAAGTTTCTATTTCAAAGATTAGGTTTCACTTTTTAAACTGGAACTGTACTGTAACTTTATTGTGTGGGCATATAATTAGATGAGGAAATGACCATCCAACATCAGCATATATTGGTTTTGCAGTTTAAAACTGAAATATATTTTATTATTACATTAGACTAACTTCTACCAAAACACTTACAGTTTGTTAAAAGAATTCCTAAGTTAATGTTGGTTCACTTTACCCACACTTTTCAATAAGTTTGGTACTTAGATATAAAAGCAATAATAATAATATAATTCTATTCAGAATAAATTCAGTTCAAAATGTGCTTGAATTATATTTAGTGCTGACAGAATTTGTTTTTTGCAAAAAGTATCTTTAAGGAATCTAATATTTTAATTTCCCATAAAAGAAGTGTTGAGAGTTTGTCTTTTCAGATCTGTGTTGTAGGTCAATCAAAATCATTTATTGGTCCTAATATTATTGAAGGAAAAACCGTTTCTATTTCATTCTCTATATATGCTTTTTTTCTTAGTATACCAGCTGCTTTTTTTTCTAGCTTTATTGAGAAATAATTGACATATAACATTGTGTAAGCTCAAGGTATCCAATGTGATTATTTTATACACTTATATATCGTGACATGATCACTGCAGTAGGATTTGTTAACACCTCTGTCACCTCACATAATTAACATTTTTTTTTTTTTGCGGTGAAAACATTCAAGATCTACTCTCTTAGCAACTTTTCAATATATAATACAATACTGTTAACTGTGGTCACTTGCTATACATCAGATCCCCATTTATCTATATATTAAAAATTGAGCTCTTTTCTTGATTTAGCCTTCCTGGAGCAATACCCAAAATATTCCAGTTTTGAACTTCTTGATGTCCTTTGAAACCTTGGAACAAAGTCTGTAATATATAAACATAATTTACTATCAAAAACATTCAAACAATGTTATAGATGTTTCAAGACGAAAACTACTACTGAACGTTCTGATAGGTAATTTTTTAGAATATTAGGTTGTGTATAGATTTGAGTGATGTTGATTTTTTTCCCCCCTAAAACCAAGCTGCATTCTAGTTACTTGAAGTATTTTAAGACCTTAAACTTGTGTCTTTTTCTAAGTGTCATGCTTTGAGAAGGCCTAACATCAGTTAAATGAAGTGAAAATTGCATTCTTGTCTTGATAGAGATGAAAATGGATTTCTGGTCATGAAATAGATGTAGTTGTCACTTTTTAAAAAAGGTGTCAGCAGTTTGCTTCAGCGAGTAAGGTGCAATTCAGTATGGCAGTAAACTTGTGATCTGAGCAATCAATAAAATGCTTCAATAACTTCTGCTTCATTACACTTATAATAAGAGGCTATAGATCCATGGCACATAAAATGTTGATAAAGAGAATATGTGGGGACCGACTATGACCATTTACTTGAAAGTACAGTAAGTGCAATATTGCCACCTAGAGTTTGTGCATAGGTAATTATTGCAGAGAGGGAGAAAAAACTGACAATGGGATAAAAAAGAAATGATATTGAAATATTGTTTATTTTCCATCCTTTATCCATGACACATTTATCTTCATGGAACATTTCATTTGATTCTCCATAAAACAGTTCAGCTCAGGAAAAAATTTTCAAATCTGTATTTTTTTCTAATTTTCTTAGAATTACACTACCAAATGTTAAATATGTATTTGTGGTTCAAAATTGAACTTTTTTTTTTAACCATGAAAACTCTGTATTAAATAACTCACTTTGGAAAAAAATTAGACTTAAAGATTGTCCATTCTTACAAGATAATTCAATTATATAAAAACAACTTTATTGACATCTCAGTTGGATACCTTTCAATTAAAAATATTATCTTTTTTAATACTAAACACTCCTTCAAAAATTAAGAGCCAACTTAGTGAAAAGTAGAATTTAAAAATAACTATATAAGAAACTAGACTTTCCTGCTTATGTGATTTTGAACATTTTAATTAACTGTAAGTTCCATTTGTGGATTGTTTAAAATACGTCTTCATCTTTACATAAACACTTTAAAAATTACTAGTTATCTCTTTATTTTTCTTGACTAATTAAAAGATTATTTAATTTTATAATATATTTTGAATGAGCTAATATGGAAAATACATTTTGAACCTAAGCATTACTGAGGTCTTTCTCCCTCTGAACTGGTGACTGAAAATGCCTATTGCATAATAGAAAAATTTTTTAAATCTGCATTTAAGTGTTTTATGATACTTAATGTAAAGCAAACTTAATATAGGTATTGATGGCTTAATAAGGAAAGTTAATATGGAAAGGTTATTATTTTTATTCTCCCATTTATTTTTCAATTTGTATAGATAAGTTTTATAAGTTTATAGACCTTGGCCTTCACATTTCCATAAGAAAATAATTTGGCATTAATATATTAGTAATGCATTTTTCTAATATTATACTATTTAGGTATTTTTTGTTCTCATACATCTATGTGTGAATGGCTTCTATAATTGTAAAAAATGGAAATGATTGTAACATTAATTTATTTTCCTTTTCTGATCAAAGTTTTATCCTCAAACATCCTAATATTATATTATCTCAACTTACATTTAATTTAAGACAACTCGTTAGATGAAGAGCTCTTATTTTGAGATTTTAATCGTACTGAGTAGAAAATGTTACATCTTAAAACCTCTAAATAAGTATAGAATTTTTCTGGTAAAGTAAGTGAAAGTAGACCTGACAAATTTTCTTTTAAATTACTCAACCACCTAAAGGTATTATTGCCTATGACTCTTTTGAAATGAGAATAAATTTTACAGAGTTACAGCAGCAAAGTGAAAGAGTGTGTTTGATAGATTCCCTGAACAGTTTCAACACCCACAGGTATTATTTGTAAGAAAACAATCATGCGGAGTCTTCAGCTGGTTAGAGAGGGCACAGCATTCTATCTTCACCTGACATCCTATCTGTTCCGTCAACATCCTGGGCCCCCTGCCTGCCGCCCCCTCCTCGCAAAACAATAATGCTCCCTGAGAGGTTTGTGTGAATGGACAAGAATATGATTTTTTTTTTCCCTTGAAGAGCTAAAACAGTATTGAAGGCATATTCTTAGGGGGAGGAAAAACAACTGTCGAGGATTGACTAGTATTTTCTATTCTAATTGATCAATGTTGTGAGTAATTGATAGTTAAAGTCTTTGATTATTAAGTCTGACTACTGATTAATGAAAGGGAGACTCTTAAGTGTAAACATTTTGGAAATAGCTGCTTTATTTTATTAAGAGAAATGTGGTTTTCTCTCACCTGTTTTTAATAGCATAGCTTGAATAAATGTCAATCGTAACTACATATTGCTGATTTTCAAATAATATAATTCATTATTTGCTTATATTTTATGTATGTAACAGCAGATGGAAATGAGTATAACATTAAGTTACTACTCTCTTCAGTCAAATTTTCTCATTAATTATGTCAGAAAAACAATTTTACATAATTTCCTAAAAAATAATTAGCATCCTGTTACATTTAAGATTTCAAGTTCCTAAACAGAGCCAATCATGCATGGAAAAAGAATAGGGTAAGAGTCCATTCATCAGCACTCAGTATATGTCACTGGGAAGTAAATGTTGAAAGTATCAGAGAACAGAGTGATAGCATAAATAAAAGGCACTAGAAAGGTCCTAGTCGTCAGGCTTGGCAAGCCACAGGTGAGTTATATCTTCTAAAGCCATACTGCCCAATACACTATCCCCATGTGGTTTCACAATGTAAATTAATTTTAAGTAAATAAAATAAAAAATTAAATAAAATTTAAAAATCCTGATTATACTTCTGGCCCTGGATTCCACATTCTATGAGTAACAAAAAAACAAAGGATCTTTTATCATCTGGTTTTAATTTGGCATTGGGTAGATAAGGTAGCCTAGTCTTCACAAAACAAAATAAATTGTGAAACACACACACACACACACACACACACACACACACACACCCCTAGGGCACAGTGTATTCACCATCCAACCACCAGATGGACACCTTTAGGGGTTGCAGTGTCTCTCAGGATCCCTATCAATAAACTATATAGCAAGGTGTCCTTAAGGACTGTCATTCTGGCAGTCACTGAATTAATCTTGTCTTGTTTGGTGCAAAAAGATTTCCTTTCCTCCTCCCCAAAAAATAGAGAGGCAAAGAAGACAGACTCAAATGATAAAGTGTTGAATACTCCTTAGGAGCTCAGTCTGTGTGTTAGCCAGTGTTGAAGATACAGGAGAACTATCGCAGACCTTGCCCTTAGGAAGCTTACATTCTTGTTCTGGAGATAAAACATACCCACATGAAACTATTAGGAAATATGCTTATAAGTATATAATTAAGTGCTAAAAAATATGGTATAGATTCTATGTTATATGTGAACTTAAATAAAAGAAAGGTAAAACGTAGAATAAAAGCATTTTAAGGCCGAAATGAACTTTGGAGGCCATCTAGTACAGTCCTCTCGTCTTATAGATAATAATAAGAGTAACAGCATTAATCATACTTACCTCATTGTGTTGTTGTGAGAATTAAGTAGTTAATGTATATAAAACTCTTAACGTAATACCTAGGACATAGTAAGTGGCCAGTACGTGTTAGCTACCATCATTCATCATCATCTTAATTATTATTTTTTTCTGCTTTTCTGAGGTATAACTGACAAATAAAAGTATAAGATATTTAAAGTCTACATTGTGTTGATTTGACATATATATATTGTGAAAGAATTCTCACCATCTAGTTAACATGTACATCACCTTGTATATATATATATGCATATTTATATGTATGTGAGAACATTTAAGTTCAACTCTTTGAGCAAATTTCAATTACATAATACAGTGTTATCAGCTATAGTCACCATGTTTTACATTAGATCCTCAGACCTTATTCATCTTATAGCTGAAAGTTTGTACTCTCTTACCAACCTCTCCCTACCCCCAGCCCCTGGCACCCACTTTTCCATTCTTTGTTTCTATGAGTTTGACTTTTTAGATTCAGCATATAAGTGATACCTTTATTATTAATGTTGTAGATAAGGCAATTGAGGTAGAGTTGTAATGGGACTAGAGCCCCACCACTGCTGTTAGAGTAGGTAAAGTATGCTTCAATAACTGAAATATGGGGAGGTTTTAAAAAGAGACTCATACAGGCAATGGCATGAAGTTGGGAGTAAGATATTATTTTCAAACAGGTTATACTTGGTACAAAAAAGGTTATTGGTGGCCTTTGAAAGATGATGAAACCTTAGAGTGAATAGGGTTAAAGAAAGAACTGATGTTGAAGAAATAGGGCAGTGGGTATAGATAAGACTTCTCAGACGTTGGGGTTGGTCCATATTTTTTTGAGGCTCACAGTATATTAAATAATTTTAAAATGTCAAAACAAGATTTTAAAACCATTGGATGTATTTTACATGACTACACTTAAAATGAACTCTATCAACAACTCCTCCCTAATAAGACATAATTGTTCTATTTTTTTGTATTACAAGATTCATAAAAATATTAATTCATAATCCATATAGGTAGCTTGGTCTGGTGATGGGACAAAAGTTTTATAACAGCTGTCTCTTTGGTTGACTCTGTCACTGTATCTCTTTGACTGTATGTATAATGTTATTAGGAGGTAAGGAAAAAGGCTAAATTTGTGGCCTGTTTTGAGTATAAGACTGAGGACAAAAGCCTTCCTCAGCCTCAGGAGTGAAGCATCTGAGATCTTGGAATGGTTGAGGACTGTAGATGGGGAATGAAAGTCGCTTAGTTTGGAAACCATACGCTAGAGTTTACTTTAGGAAGGAGATACATGTTTCAAGAAAGCAAATTCACACACACTTTAGACAAGGTATGGAAAAAAGTATTTAAAAATTTTTGTCTAAATCTGATTTGACCTTTCACAACAAGGTACCACTCATGGTAGTCGGGGAAAGGTAAAAACTAAATTTGGTTGAGGCCAGATAATTTAATTCTTTTAGATAACGCCCACCCTTTTGGCTAAAGGGGCTCAGATACTCATATTTCTGCCCTTCTGTGTTCCTTCCCAGAAGGGTTTATAGGGGGAGGTGGGGGTTAAGTCACAACTGGTATTGTTTCTCTGCAGGTACACATAGACCAAAAAGGGGTAGTTTTAAGGAATGACTGACTAGATGCTCAACTTTCATATGTACTTTGTACTAAAATTATCCTCCCTGAGAATGTGCCTGCAGCAGAGGTGCATGCCACTTCTCCTTTCCCATCTTCCATCATCCTTAGGCAAAGCACACCTCTCCCTTATCCTGAATCTACTCTGGTGCTTCACCCCGGAGTGTAAAAACCTCCAGGATATCAAACAGAGGGACATTTTGAAATGTTGGTGCCATAAACTTCTTGTAGGGCTCTGAACCTTTCCTTGTTATAAAAGTGTTTCTGTTAAAGTAGAAATGGGATAGAAATATATGAAGTTGATGAGAAAAAGGAACAGGTAACCTTCTGATTTTTAAAGAAGAGCTTTCCCATATAGTTTTATTATTATTTTTAATATCTTTATAGGAGTATAATTTCTTCACAATGTTGTGCTAGTTTCTGCTGCACAGCAAAGTGATTCAGCCATACGCATTCATATATCCCCATATCCCCTCCCTCTTGTGTCTCCATCCCACCTTCCCTATCCTACTCCTCTAGGTGGTCACAGAGCACCGAGCTGATCTCCCTGTGCTGTGCAGCTGCTTCCCACTAGCTATCTATTTTACATTTGGTAGTGTGTATATGTCAATGCTACTCTATCACTTCATCCCACCTTACCCTTCCCCCTCCCTGTGTCCTCAAGTCCATTCTCTACATCTGCGTCTTTATTCCTGTCCTGCCCCTAGGTTCAACAGAACCATTTTCTTTTTTTAGATTCCATATATATGTGTTAGCATATGGTATTTGATTTTCTCTTTCTGCCTTACTTCACTCTGTATGACAGACTCTAGGTCCATCCACCTCACTACAAATAACTCAATTTCGTTTCTTTCTATGGCTGAATAATATTCCACTGTATATATGTACCACATCTTCTTTATCCATTCATCTGTCGATGGACACTTAGGTTGCTTCCATGACCTGGCTATTGTAAATAGTGCTGCAATGAATATTGGGGTGTATGTGTCTTTTTGAATTATGGTTTTCTTTGGGTATATGCCCAGTAGTAGGATTGCTGGCTCATATGGTAGTTCTATTTTTAGTGTTTTTTTTGTTTGTTTTGTTTTGTTTTTTGCAGTACGCGGGCCTCTCACTGTTGTGGCCTCTCCTGTTGCAGAGCACAGGCTCTGGACGCGCAGGCTCAGAGGCCATGGCTCACGGGCCTAGCTGCTCCGTGGCAAGTGGGATCTTCCCAGACAGGGGCGCAAACCCGTGTCCCCTGCATTGGCAGGCGGACTCTCAACCACTGCGCCACCAGGGAAGCCCCTATTTTTAGTTTTTTAAGGAATCTCCATACTGTTCTCCATAGTGGCTGTATCAATTTACATTCCCACCAACAGTGCAAGAGCACTTTCCTTCACACCCTCTCCAGCATTTATTGTTTGTAGATTTTTTGCTGATGGTCATTCTGACCAGTGTGAGGTGACACCTCACTGTAGTTTTGATTTGGATTTCTCTAATGATTAGTGATGTTGAGCATCCTTTCATGTGTTTGTTGGCTATCTGTATATCTTCTTTGGAGAAATGTCTGTTTAGGTCTTCTGCCCATTTTTGGATTGGGTTGTTTGGTTTTTTGATATTGAGCTTCATGAGTTACTTGTATATTTTGGAGATTAATCCTTTGTCAGTTGCTTCATTTGCAAATATTTTCTCCCATTCTGAGGGTTGTCTTTTTGTCTTGTTTATGGTTTCCTTTGCTGTGCAAAAGATTTTAAGTTTCATTAGGTCCCATTTGTTTATTTTTGTTTTTATTTCCATTTCTCTAGGAAGTGGGTCAGAAAGGATCTTTTGTGATTTATGTCATAGAGTGTTCTGCCTATGTTTTCCTCTAAGAGTTTTATAGTGTCTGGCCTTATATTTAGGTCTTAAATCCATTTTGAGTTTATTTTTGTGTATGGTATTAGAAAGTGTTCTAATTTCATTCTTTTACTTGTAGCTATTCAGTTTTCCCAGCACCACTTATTGAGAGGCTTTCTTTTCTCCACTGTATATTCTTGCCTCCTTTATCAAAGATAAGGTGACCATATGTATGTGGGTTTATCTCTGGGCTTTCTATCCTGTTCCATTGATCTTTATTTCTGTTTTTGTGCCAGTACCATACTGTCTTGATTACTGTAGCTTTGTAGTATAGTCTGAAGTCAGGAAGCCTGATTCCTCCACCTCTGTTTTTCTTTCTCAAGATTGCTTTGGCTATTTGGGATCTTTTATGTTTTCGTACAAATTGTGAAATTTGTTCTAGTTCTGTGAAAAATGCCACTGGTAATTTGATAGGGATTGCACTGAGTCTGTAGATTGCTTTGGGTAGTATAGTCCTTTTCACAATGTTGATACTTCCAATCCAATGATAGGTATATCTCTCCATCTGTTTGTATCATCTTTAATTTCTTTCATCAGTGTCTTACAGTTTTCTGCATACAGGTTTTTTGTCTCCTTAAGTAGGTTTATTCCTAGGTATTTTATTCTTTTTGTTGCAATGGTAAATGGGAGTGTTCCCCTAATTTCTCTTTCAGATTTTTCATCATTAGTGTATAGGAATGGAAGAGATTTCTCTACATTAATTTTGTATCCTACTACTCTGCCAAATTCATTGATTAGCTCTAGTAGTTTCCTGGTGGCATCTTTAGGATTCTCTATGTATAGTATCATGTCATCTGCAAACAGTGACACTTTTACTTCTTTTCCGATTTGGATTCCTTTTATTTCTTTTTTGTCCCTGATTGCTGTGGCTACAACTTCCAAAACTATGTTGAATAATAATGGTCAGAGTGGGCAACCTTCTCTTGTTCTTGATCTTAGAGGAAATGGTTTCAGTTTTTCACCACTGAGAACGATGTTTGCTGTGGGTTTGTCATATATGGCCTTCATTATGTTGAGGTAGATTCCCTCTATGCCTACTTTCTGGAGAGTTTTTATCATAAATGGGTGTTGAATTTTGTTGAAAGCTTTTTCTGCACCTATTGAGATTATCATATGGTTTTTATCCTTCAATTTGTCAATATGGTGTATAACATTGATTGATTTGTGTATATTGAAGAATACTTGCATTCCTGGGATAAACCGCACTTGATCATGGTGTATGATCCTTTTAATGTGCTGTTGGATTCTGTTTGCTAGTATTTTGTTGAGAATTTTTGCATCTATGTTCATCAGTGATACTGGCCTGTAGTTTTCTTTTTTTGTGACATCTTTGTCTGGTTTTGATATCAGCATGATGGTGGCTTGTAGAATGAGTTTGGGAGTGTTCCTCCCTTTACTATATTTTGGAAGAGTTTGAGAAGGATAGGTGTTAGCTCTTCTCTAAATGTTTGATAGAATTTGTCCGTGAATCCATCTGGTTCTGGGCTTTTGTTTGTTGGAAGAATTCTAATCACAGTTTCAATTTCAGTGCTTGTGATTCGTCTGTTTATATTTTGTATTTCTTCCTGGTTCAGTCTCAGAAGGTTGTGCTCTTCTAAGAATTTGTCCATTTCTTCCAGGTTGTCCATTTTATTGGCATAGAGTTGCTTGTAGTAATCTCTCATGATCCGTTGTATTTCTGCAGTGTCAGTTGTTACTTCTCCTTTTTCATTTCTAATTCTGTTGATTTGAGTCTTCTCCCTCTTTTTCTTGATGAGCCTGGCTAATGGTTTATCAATTTTGTTTATCTTCTCAAAGAACCAGCTTTTAGTTTTATTGATCTTTGCTATTGTTTCCTTCCTTTCTTTTTCATTTATTTCTGATCTGATTTTTATGATTTCTTTCCTCCACTAACTTTGGGGGTTTTTTGTTCTTCTTTCTCTAATTGCTTTAGTGTATGGTTATGTTGTTTATTTAAGATGATTCTTGTTTCTTGAGGTAGGATTATATTGCTATAAACATCCCTCCTAGAACTGCTTTGCTGCATCCCATAGGTTTTGGGTCATTGTGTTTTCATTGTCATGTGTTTCTAGGTACTTTCTGATTTCCTCTTTGATTTCTTCAGTGATTTCTTGGTTATTTAGTAGCGTATTGTTTAGCCTCTATGTGTTTGTATTTTTTACAGTTTTTTTTTCTGTAACTGATACAAGTCTCATAGCATTGTGGTCAGAAAAGATACTTGATACAATTTCAATTTTCTTAAATTTACCAAGGCTTGATTTGTGACCCAAAATGTGGTCTATCCTGGAGAATGTTCCATGAGCACTTGAGAAGAAAGTGTATTCTGTCGTTTTTGGATGGAATGTCCTATAAATATCAATTAAGTCCATCTTGTTTAATGTGTCATGTAAATGTTATGTTTCCTTATTTATTTTCATTCTGGATGATCTGTCCATTGATGAAAGTGGGGTGTTAAAGTCCCACTATTATTGTGTTACTGTCAGTTTCCTCTTTTAGAGCTGCTTTTAGAAGTGCTCCTATGTTGGGTGCATAAGTATTTACCATTGTTATATCTTCTTCTTGGTTTGATCCCTTGATCATTATGTAGTGTCCTTTGTCTCTTGTAATAGTCTTTATTTTAAGGTCTATTTTGTCTGGTATGAGAATTGCTGCTCCAGCTTTCCTTTGATTTCCATTCTCATGGAATATCTTTTTCCATCCCCTCACTTTCAGTCTGTATGTGTCCCTAGTTCTGAAGTGGGAATCTTGTAGACAGCATATACACAGGTCTTGTTTTTGTACCCATTCGTCCAGTCAGTTTCTTTTGGTTGGAGCATTTAATCCATTTGCATTTAAGGTAATTATCAGTATGTTATATTCCTTTTACCATTTTCTTAATTGTTTGGGTTTATTTTTGTAGGTCCTTTTCTTCCCTTGTGTTTCCCACTTAGAGAAGTTCCTTTAGCATTTGTTGTAAAGCTTTTTTGGTGGAGTGAATTCTCTTAACCTTTGCTTGTCTGTAAAGGTTTTAATTTCTCTATCGAATTTGAATGAGATCCTTGCTGGGTAGAGTAATCTTGGTTGTAGGTCTTTCCCTTTCATCACTTTCAATATGTCCTGCCACTCCCTTCTGGCTTGCAGAGTTTCTGCTGAAAGATCAGCTGTTAACCTTATGGGGATTCCCTTGATGTTATTTGTTGCTTTTCCCATGCTGCTTTAAATATTTTTTCTTTGTATTTAATTTTTGACAGTTTGATTAATATGTGTTTTGGCATGTTTCTCTTTGGGTTTATCCTGTATGGGACTCTCTGCACTTCCTGGACTTGATTGACTATTTCCTTTCCCATGTTAGGGAAGTTTTCGACTATAATCTCTTCAAATATTTTCTCAGACCCTTGTTTTTTCTCTTATTCTTCTGTGACCCCTATAATTCGAATGTTGGTGTGTTTAATTTTGTCCCAGAGGTCTCCGAGACTGTCAATTCTTTTCATTCTTTTCCTTTATTATGCACCCTGGCAGTTATTTCCACCATTTTATCTTCCAGCTCAGTTATGTGTTCTTCTGCCTCAGTTATTCTGCTACTGATTCCTTCTAGAGTATTTTTAATTTCAGTTATCATGTTGTGCATCACTGTTTGTTTGCTCTTTCATTCTTCTAGATCCTTAATAAATGTTTCTCGTATTTTCTCCATTCTGTTTCTGAGGTTTTTTTTTTTTTTTTTTTTTTTTTTTTGCGGTACGTGGGCCTCTCACTGTTGTGGCCTCTCCCGTTGTGGAGCACAGGCTCCGGACATGGCTCAGTGGCCATGGCTCACAGGCCCAGCCACTCTGCGGCATGTGGCATCTTCCCGGACCAGGGCACGAACCCGTGTCTCCTGCATCGGCAGGCGGACTCTCAACCACTGCGTCACCAGGGAAGCCCCTGTTCCTGAGATTTTGGATGATCTTTACTGTCATTACTCTGAATTCTTTTTCAGGAAGGTTACCTGTTTTATCTTCATTTATTTGGTCTTGTAGGTTTTTACCTTGCTCCTTTGTCTGTAACATATTTTTTGGTCATTTTATTTTTTTTTTGATGGGTGGGGCTGTATTCCTGTCTTACTGGTTGTTTGGCCTGAGGTGTCCAGCACTGGAGTTTGCAGGCAGTTGGATAGAGCCAGGTCTTGGTGCTGAGATTAGGACCTCTGGAAGGCCTCACTCCAATTAATATTCCCTGGGGTCTGAGGCTCTCTGTTAGTCCAGTGGTTTGGACTTGGAGCTCTCACCACAGGAGCTCCGGCCCAACCTCTGGTCTGGGAACCAAGATCCTGCAAGCTGTGTGGCATGGCAAATAAGGAAAAAGGAAAAAAAGGAGCAGTGCAATATCAAAGAATAAAAACAAAATAAAATTAGAAAGATAAAAAATATATTAGGAAAAATAAAAATATAATTGAAACAACCGGTCACTGAGGGTTCCTCTCGTCCCCTTAGGTGTCTGTGGTCCCCCACTGGTGCCTGATAGGTGCCCTAGTTATGCGGAGACATGAATTCCGTGTCCTCCTAGTCCACCATCTTGACTCTGTCCTCCATATAGTTTTAAAAATAGAAGATGTTTGACATAAAATTGTTCTGGTATTTAATTTCATTTGATAGATTTAAAAGAAAAATTTAACAGTTTTAATTAGTAGTATCAATATTTATAACATGCCAGAAAACATATCTTTCACCACTGTTTGTAAGCTAATAATAAAAAAATTTTAATGTTTACTTAAAATGTTAGTGTGCAGCTTTCTAAGTGAGGGGAATATAGTTTTCTAAGTTCTTTTAGATAGTATGTGAGTAAAATATTTTGGAGTCCTCATGGTGCCAGGGAGGGAAAATGGTCATTTGAGCCACATGATGACAACTGCTGAGGTATCACTGGTCTTGTCTGTTGCTGAGGCTTGCAGTGGATATAAGTCCTGAACTACTACTGGCTGCTCTCTGCTTGGTCAGGAGTGCTCCCTGGAAGCTTTAGCTTTAGCTTGGCTCTCACTGAGTTTCTACCACATTCTCCATCTTGCCCATGGCCTACATAGGTCACCCTGAAGTCTCTGCAGTGCAGTCACTGGGGACATTTGACCCTTAATATTTGTAGCCCATTTGGCTTACCATTTTGCTACCTTTTGGTTCCCTAGAGGCCATGTGAGAATATGTAGGTCTTATCTATACCCCAACTGAAAACAACTCAAGAAAGCTAGATTATAGCCTTCTTTCTACTTCCTACAAACTATTCCATTGCATTTACTCTGTGACTCCATCTCCCTCAGTTCTGCCCAAGGCTGGTGAAGGGGGCAGCCTCAATACAGACCCTTCCCAGAATACCAAATGAGAATCCAGATTGACATCTTTTGTCCTTAGCTTTCTCCTCAATTTATCTAACGCACCTGCCCCTCTTTCTGCTGAAGCTGGAAGATAGCAGACCATAGTAAAAAAAAAAAGTCATTTTACATTATAATTCAGTATTATGTACATACCCTTCCACATATAAATATAAAATAAGAGTTTTTCAAAATAAGATTTAACCTTACAACTTTTGAGGCACTGTCAAAATACTGGCTTGGACTCACTAAGTTGAATTCACAGCCCACTCACATATAGTATCAGGGCTACATTTCATCCTACATACTTCAACATGGCTTTTTATTTTTAATTTTTTAAATTGAAGTATTGTTGAGTTACATTATTGTGTTCATTTCATATGTACAGCAAAGTGATTCAGTTATATATACATATAATGTTCAGATTATTTTCCATTATAGGTTATTACAAAACATTGAATATAGTTCCCTGCATTATATAGTAAATCCTTGTTGCTTACCTAGTTTATGTAGAGTAGTTTGTATCTGTTAATCCCATACTTCTAATTTATCCCCCCTCCCCCTCCCTTTCCCCTTTGGTAACCATGAGTTGGTTTTCTATGTCTGTAGGTCTATTTCTGTTTTTAACATGGCTTTTTAAATTTAAAAATTTACCTCATATACTATTATTGAATTTTTCAAACATAGAGAAATGCTGAAAGAATTTTACTGTGAACACCTATACACCTACCACCTAGAATCTAGTATTAACATTTTACTATACTACTTGATTTGTCAATGGCTATCCATCTATTCATCTCTTTATCCATCCATTCAACCACTTTTTGATGTATTTCAAAGTAAGTTTCAGACATCACATATTCTTTCCCCTCCCTCCTTCCTTTCTTTCTTTTTCTCTTTCTCCCTTTCTTCCTTTCTTTCCAAGCTGGCATATGTTGTAATTGTTTTGTATCTGGTATGTACTAGGTTGTTAAATATTTTGAATATCACTAGGGACCAGAGGTAGAATAGAAGCACAAAGCTATGAGCAGAACTAAAGTCACAGGCCTGCTGGGGTCCTCGTTTGAAGTAATATGTGGTACCTACTAAAGAATTACAGGGACTTAAAGGCTGTATGTGAGATGGGGTCTGGGAGCTGGTTCACTGTGAATGCAAAGACAGGGCTCCCCAGTCCTCTCAACCTCAACCTTGTTCTAGCTCAGGAAAGGAGGCTGAACAAACTTGCAGACCTATTGATAGGACCAGTGGATTTATAGAGACCCCTTGACCTACTGAGTGAAGGGCAGCACAAAGTTTGATTCCTCAGAACTGAGCCAGCCACTTACTGCTTCTGTGACTGTAATAGCATCAGAGAGTAGGAGCACCAAACAACCTTGTAGGACTTGGTTCTGCACTGGAATCAGTGAGTTAGGTAAAGACGATGGAAGCACTCCTAGATAGGGAGGGAGGAATACTCAAGAAGGAGACTCAAGATGGGTTAAACTTCAGAAAGAAGAAAAGGGAGCTCAGAAGGAAGGAAACAAAGTCAAGAAACAGTGGTGACTATATAAATTGATAGAATAGAAGTTTATCAATATTATTGATATTTTCTAAGAAATAACTTTTGATTTAACTGATTTTTCTATATTTTTGGTCTGCTTTTTACTTTATTGATTTTTTTCTTTATTAATTTATTTCTTCTGCTTTTGTAGGGCTAAATTAAGTCTTCTTTTTCTAGTTTTTTACAGTGAAAGCTTAGATCGTTATTTTTAGACCATTCTACTTTTCTAATACAAATATTGTAATGCTATAAATTCCTCTCAAAGCATTGCTTTAGCTGTGTATATCAAATTTCAATATGCTGTATTTTCATTTTTATTCAGTTCAAAAGATTTAAAAATTTCCTTATCCATTATTTAGAAGTATGTTTTAAAATGTCCAATTATTGGGGGATTTCTATGTAATTTTCTTTTATGATTTCTAGCTTATTTCCATTGTGGTCAGAGAACATACTCTGTATAATTTTAATTCTTTGAAAAATTTTGAGATTTGTTTTATGGCTTAGAATATGATCTAAACAAATGTGCCATGTGTGTTCTACTTTGTTGGTTGTGAGTGTTCTATAAATGTCAGTTTGTTCAAGTTGCTTGATGGTGTTGTTCATATCTTCTATTATCTTTGCTATAATTGTGGATTTGTTTATTTCTCCTTTCAGTTCTATCAGTGTTTTCTACATATACTTTGAAACTGTGTTAGTGAAGCCATATACATCTAGGATTGTTATATTTTCTTCATGAATTAACTTTTAAAAATCATTATGCAATATTCCTCTTTATTTCTGTTAATATTTTTTGACCTGAAGTCTACTTTGTTTTATATTAATATAGTTTCTCCAATTTTCTTTTCACTAATGTTACTAGGAGATATTGTTTTCCATCCTCTTACTTTTAATGTATCTGTGTCTTTATATTTAAAGTGTTTATTGTAGAAAGAATATATTTGGGTCTTGCTTTTCCTTCCAATCTTACGATTTCTTACTTTTGAGTGTTTAGACCATTTATATTTAATATAATTATTGATATGATTGGGTTTAATCTTGTCATTTGTGTTCTATACTTCTCACTTGTACTTTCTTCCTTTTATCTTCTTTACTAACCTCTTTTAAATTACGTATTCTTTTAATGATTTCATTTTGTCTCTACCATGGTTTTATTAGCTGCATATCTTTGCTTAATTTTGTGTGTATGAGTGTAGCTGCTCCAGGATTTACAATACATATATTTAACTTTTCATAGTCTTTGAATAATATTTATTATTTTATTATAAGCTAAGAAATTTATACCATACAGTTTCATTTATCTCTCCTGTTCTTTGTGCTACTATTGTTATATATCTTGCTACATATGTTAAACTCAGAAAATCTTGTTATTATTTTGTATTTAAACACTTATCTTTTAAAGAGACTTTAAAGTGAGAAAAAAAGTCTTTTGTTCATTTACTCATATACTTATGGGTTTTGACACTCTTTATCCCTTAACAAATCCAAATGCCTACTTCAATTGTTTTTCTTTTGCCCAAAGAACTTCCTTAAACATTTCTTTTGCTAAAACTTTTTTTTTTCTGAGAAAGTGTATGTTTCCTCTTTGTTTCCTCTTTGTTGTTGAAAGATATTTTCACTGGATGTGGAATTCTAGGTAGGTTTTTTCTTTTTTTTTTTTTTTTTTTTAGCTTTATAGTGCTGTTCCACTGTATGTATTCTGGCTATACAGGTTCTGATGCTATATTGGATATCATTCTTATCTGAGTTTCCCTTTTGTAATGAGATTGTTTTTCTGCTGCTTTTACGATTTTATATTTCTCACTTTTTTCTTTTCCGCAATTTGATCATGATGTGTCTTTTGTTTTTTTGTTGGGGAGAGGGAGGATTTATCTGCTTGAGATTTGTTGAGCTACTTGGATCTGTTGGGTTCTATTATTTATTAAATTTTTGGCCTTTATTTTTTAAAATACTTTTTCTGTTCCTAACTCTCTCTCCTCTTTTTCTAGACTCTAGTTACTCAAATGTTAGCCTGATGTATTTTTTTCCCCAGTCCTTTTTCTCTGTTTTTTTCATTTTGAATTGTTTCTCTGGTAACCATTAGAGTGATCTAGGGAGTTCCATGAGAAACCATTACAGAAGAAAGCTGCAACTACAACAGTTTGCCTGGAATTAAGACATTTAGTTTCAGAATTTCAAATATGAGAGGAAATAATATTCTAAATATAAACACTATCTTTCCATTTATATTCTTCTGTGTGGTTTCTTAAGTCTTCTATTATCAAGACTCTCTTACCAGTTCAAATTTATTTCTTCTCATTCCCTAATACTAGAACTCTTCTTAAGTCAAGTCATTCTTACCACTGTCCAGTAATCAGACCATACTCCTTCCTAGCTTTGTTTCCATTCCATTCTCTTATATGGAATGGAAATGTCTTTCTTATTTCACCTTATTTCAAAACAATGAAATATTTGAGACAAAAGATTAATATGAACATTTGTGTAACCCAAATCCTTTCTTCATATTTCATTCTCAGGAAATAAAACATAAATATAGAATTTCTGGCCTTTCTCACCTTCTGAGATGGCCCACGCTCTGTCTGTGGAGTGTGTTTCTCTCTAAATAAATCCACTTCTTACCTAAAAAAAAAAAGAAAAAGAAAGATGAGTTGTATTCATGTTGATTTATAAAGCTTTTATGCATTGATTTTTAACTGTTATGCAGTATTTCATTGTGTGAATATATACAATCTACATATCTGATTACTTGTTGGCATGATTTGTTTCCAAATTTGCTGTTACAAAGAATGCTCCTACAAACATTTGTGTATATTATTCCTTATGCACACATATGAAGATTTCTCCAGGCTATATATATATAAAAGCAAAATTGTGAAGAGTATGCACATTTTTGTGGGTTATTGTTTTTTTTATATTACAGTGCAATTATGTCACTTTATACTTACATCATTAGTTTATAACATTTCTATTTCTCTTTACTTTTCCCACACAAGCATACCTTCTGTGACTTATTTACCTAATAATAGTTAATAATAGTTTTAAGCAATGCTAAGGAGGTCTGTTATGGTTATGTCATATTGTATGCAATGATTAATTTTATGTGTCAAGTTGACTGGGCTAAAGGATGTCCAGATAGCTGGTAAAACTTTATTTCTGGTTGTGTCTGTGAGGGTGTTTCCCTAAGAGCTTAGCTTAGCTTTGAATAGGTACACTGAGTAAAGAAGATTGCCCTCACTAATGTTAGTGGGCATCATCCAATCCACTGAGGGCCTGAAGAGAACAAAAATGTAGAGAAAGGTGAATTTGCTCTCTTGCTTGGGCTGGGACATCCATTTTCTCCTGCCCTGGAACATTGGTGCTCCTGGGTCTCAGGTCTTAGGACTCAGATTGAGACTTATACCATTGACAGCCCTGGTTCTCAGGCCTTTGGGTTTGGGGAACTACACCACCACTTTCCTGGGCCTCCATCTTACTTACTGCAGATTGTGGGACTTTTCAGCCTTCACAATTGCATGAATCAATCTCTCCTAATAAACCTCTTTCTATAAATCTATATGTAGCCTATTGGTTCTGTTTCTCTGGAGAACCCTGATTAATACACTGTACTTTATAACCATTCTCCTACTGTAATACAATTACATTGTTTTTTTTCTTTTCCTAAAATAAAATTCTTTGTAATTATTTATTTAGGACAATGCCGAGAATGAAAATTATTATTTAAGTTTATAAATACATAAAGTTCTTGATAAGTCTTTCAAAAGGGTTGAATCAGTGTAACCTTTTCAGGATCAGGTATTAATATTTTATTTTAAAATTTATTTATTTTTATTTTTATTTTTGGCTGTGTTAGGTCTTCGTTTCTGCATGCGAGCTTTCTCTAGTTGCAGTGCATGAGCTTCTCATTGCAGTGGCTTCTCGTTGCAGAGCACCAGCTTCAGTAGTTGTGGTGTGTGGGCTCAGTAGTTGTGGCTCACAGGCTCTAGAGCACAGTCTCAGTAGTTGTGGTGCACAGGCTTAGTTGCTCCATGGCATGTGGGATCTTCCCGGACCAGGGCTCAAAGCCATGTCCCCTGCATTGGCAGGCAGAGTCTTAACCACTGTGCCACCAGGGAAGACCAGGAACTGGTATTAATATTTTAATGTGTTTGATAGTTTAATATATATGTATTTCATTGTTTTTATTAGCACTTACTATATTACTCTTGAGGTTAAACATTTTCCACATACCTGTTAATTAAACAAGTATTATTCAAATTATTCAAATGGTCCTTTGCACATTTAAAATAGATTTCTAACATTAATTTAAAAATTGTACTTGTATTGAACCTCTAAAATTTTGTTTTACATAAAATTTTAATACAAAATACAAAGTGTAATTGCAACATAATGCATCAGATTTTTTTAAAAATCAGAAATTACAAGCCTCTATAAGTACACAGCCTTCAATCTTGTGAGGTTAATTTAACAATACTGCTTTGCTCAAAACCATTTGGGATTTACATTAATTATATTTGAATATCCTCAATGATAACATTTCTATCTTTGTATGTTGAATTTAATTTTTTTGAAATACAAAAAGTCATTTTTGCCAAATCTGGTGAAAAACTTAAGGTTAAGTAACAAATAGTTTCATCAAGAACATACTAGGAGGCTAATAATTTTCATTAGGAACTAATTTCTAGGTAAATGTTGCCCATTATATGTTTCAGAGAACCTTCCAAATGCTTCAGCAATTATACACAAGAATCCTTATTGAATGTTTTACCTGTGGTTTGAGTTTTATATGAACAATGTCATTTATGTCAAGGAAATAAAGTCATTTTAACCTGTGATTTTGACATGGACTTAAAATATAGGAATTTTGGTATCAAGTCCACTCTTTCTATTCATTCAAAATTCATGGCATATCTTCAGAGCAACTTTTTTATTCTCTTGCCAAGCCAGTTTACTATACTACTTAAGAATGTGGGTGCTAGAGTCAGATTGCCTGGATTCAAGTCCAAGCAATGTGATTTGACCAGCTCTGTGGCCTTGGACAAGTTGATTAACCTCAGTTTCAATTTCTCATCTGTAAAATGGGAATAATAATAGGGCTGTTGTGAGATAATACTTGTAAAAGCTTAAAAATGAGATAATATCCCGAAATGATAATATCTATATGTGCTTAGAACAGTGCCTGGCACATAGAAAACATTCAATAAATGTTAGCTGCTATTATTATTATTGTTATTAATTATTTTATCATCTGTCTTTTCTCATATTCAATCAGTTACCTTACAAGGCATGGTACCTTGTTCTTAGTTGGTCACCTTTCTTTCAATTACCTATTTGGATACACTAAATATACCTTTGACACTGTCCTGATGTAAGTGGTTTCCAAGCCTGACAGCATCAGAATCACATAGATACCACCTCTGCTCAATTCATATTCAGCCAATCTCGGGCAGGACCAGGAGTCTAGTTTATTAAAAATGCTCCAGAGATGATTCTGAAATTCAGCTAGTTTGAAGTATCATGAGCACCTTCTCTACTTTCCTGAAAACCTTCTTGAGGTCAGTTAAAAAATTTTTTTTTGACATGACTTTATCCCCTCTAGCTTCTTTTAACAGGTTGTATATTCTTTTGCAGTTTTAATTTCACATACAAATAATTATTTAATCTAAATTTATTCTGAAATTTTTACTCTAAAACTTTTTTTACTGTAATTTTTTTTTTTTACTTGAAATCATTTGTTTCTGATATGGGCTGTGTATGTGTATACGTGTGAGCCTGTGTGTGGGTTTCTTTAGCACCATCTCAGGCACGAGGGCTGGCCAGCCTTTGGAACACTGTTGCTCCAGGTTAACGCTTGTTTAAACTTGTCCTTGCTACGATCACACCTTTCCTGGCTTCTTCAAGCCATACATGAGAATCAGCCTCATTTCTTTAAAGTAGCATCTCATATGTTCAGAAAATTCTCCTATTCAATTTCAGCAAAATTATCTATTTATCTACCAAATTTTACTGAAAAGTAGGAGCTTGCCATAGAATTGGAATGTTTTCCAGGTTTGGTGTATGACCAATAAGTGGAGGAGAGTGGGTGAAAGTGGAAAGCTTCAATTAAAAGTCATAATATAGGTTTGAAATACCTCTATCAATTTTTATTAATGTTATTTGAAGTTAGACTCTGAATTTTTAATCCTTTTCAACCCATCATCTGATTGACATTTAGCTGTTACATCTTTTTGTGACCCTTTTTTCTTTTTATAAAAGTATACTTATATTGATATCATAAAAGATAGAATTTAGTTCTTGAACCCCTCTGCAAATGTCATTGGACACTGAACATTAAATGTAGCCCAAATAACCTGATGTCAGGAAATATAAAAATCAAGGCAGCATTTTAATGACAAAAGCTTTAAAAAAGTGATGTCCGTTTAAGGAAAACAGTCTTTTGTAACATTTAGGTAGTGACTATAAATTGGAAACATAGAAATAGGAATTTAAAAGGAAGTCATTGCTTTAACCTTTTTCCTTTAAACATTTATTTTCGAGTATCAAGAGGAAAGATTTTGGGAAGAAGAATAACAATGGCGCAGAAGACTATAGTATGTTATATATTTTTTACCAATGTGTAAACCAATTACATTAATTTCCTCACATTTTGGCTTTTGTGAGAACTTCAGTGCATGTTAGAAATGCTATCTCTTATTTCTCTTCCCGTGTCCTTATTAATTAAAAAGCAATCTTTCTATAATTACAACTGCATATTTTCTTTGACAATCTCTATATGATTGATTTTTTTAACAGTAAGAGACTAAGAGACAAAAATGCACTATGAAATATTTCTCCATTTAGTGGGAACATACTTTACAGAGGAGTTATTTCTGCATCTTGTAATGCTTATATTTCTTTGAAATAACGTAGGTTTTCAGATAATGGTCAGTTGATAAGTACAGGTTGAACACAAAATCTTTGTTAGAAGACATGGACAGAAACATAGAGTATACATTATAAAAGAAACTATTCTTTTAGTTGAATTCCACTTACATATTATTTCACTAAAATTTTGTTTCTACAAAAATGAAATGACATTACTTTAGTGACTTTTATTCTTTAGAGGCAGGGAAAAACCCATGTAGTATATTATATTATCAAATGTTGAATCATTTATAACAGCATGTGTTTTACTACTTCTTACTTTTAAAGTATTCTGTCTTATAATAAGTAATTCCTCTTTCAATCGAGTATGTACCTGCCTTAAACAGAATAGTTTCAGGGTACAATCACTGGAACGAAATGTGTAGAAGTGCATTGTTTTTCTGTGTAAGATGTAGTTTCTAGTGACAACATCTGGATTTTTTCTTACAGTTATTTCTGGTTTTCTCTTGTATGTCTAACTGCATATGGATTATATGGACTACTTTGTGCTATTCCTTTGCATACATAATGCATGCTTTTCCCATTTATGATTTTATTTACTATGGCAGGTTTTCAAAATCTACTTGGGTTGTTTATAGTCCTCCAGATCAGAAAATCTAAAAATTTAGTTTTTTCCATGATTTGACTTAAAATCACTTTGAAGTTCAGATATATCAGCCTGCATTTACAATCGACCTACCCATTTTCAAAAGTACAAATAAGCAAAGACCAAATAAACACACCTCCCCTACCTCTTGCCATAATTTCTTTCTCTTCGTGGAAATGAGGACTGCTGGCTTTGGGAACGTCTGTGAAATGTTAACGTTTGAGTGTGCCTTCCTGTCCCCCTTTCCCACCCTCTTCCTCCTCTAGTTGCAGGCTCAGTATGGTGGAGGGGGAGCGGATTGTCCCAGCAGGAAGTATTCTGCCTTATTGCCCATCTCACCCCATTTATCATGTTGTTTCTGAGGAAAATGTATTTTGAGTCTTATGCTAATTAATAAACACATTTATTGAAACAAAATCCACTTGTAGTGTTAAAAACTATGTATATTTAGATCCAAAGACTGAGAGAGGAGTGGAATTATTTCACTTCTGGGCATGACACAACCTGATTTATGCTTTAGAGAGACCACTCTGGCAGCTCTGAAACCAGAAGCAGGAAACCCAATCAGTGCAGAGTCCAGGCTTGGACATGAGGTTCTGGGGAGGGGAAATGGGGTGGGTGTTTTAAAACCAAAGGCCACACACCATCTCTGTCCACTTGGGACAGCTACATTTTTGAGTGGATAACACTCTCTTGGCTTATCTATGAGGAAGTGTTGGATGGCTGGAAGTGGTTTCTGCTGCAGGAAAAATGAAGCATCTGCCTTGGGTTATGGCATACAGCTGCCTTAGCTGATCTGGTGCAAACAATTTGATTTTATGACATCCACTAGTCATTTCAGCAGAAGTGAGGTCTGCAGTGGACTAGGTGGCCAGGTTAGGGTTCGTAAGTAGCTTGGATTATGAGGTATAGATCTGCCTCTTTTGCAAATGAATACTGTCCCCAGTCACAGCTACGTCAAAGTTCTTCTCAATGGTGCAGAGTAGTATCACAACTCATCCATGGATTCTGAAATCTGAGTTCAAGTGTTGTAGACTTTTACAGCATAAATCACCTGAAGATTTTTCTATGTATGTATTATAAATTAATAATGATTTTAAACTTTCATAATCATTTATAAGCATTAGGAAATTTATCTTGTGTCGAATTATCTATCAATCATCTATCTATCTGTTTATATCTTCTATGACTCCTGCCACAAGGAGAAAATAATATTCATATTACTTCATATTATTCATATTAATAGTTACAGCCCCCTTCTGCCCAGATTACTAGGAATTCCAGTGTTTCTTCTGGAATTCTCCCCTTTTGAAGTTTCTTGGTTTCCTTTCCTATTAACACATCTCAGTGGGGACCATCTCATTGCATTAGTGAAGCTGTACTAACAGCTGTAATACCTCTAAAGGAAGAGGTCAGGAACTCCATCATGTTCTGCCCTAGATGCTCCTTGACTCTGCACAGAAGTGTGGGAGGGGCAGCTTTGTTAAACCACAAATAAGATTCTGTGACACCCTTCTCCTGGAGCAGTAACTGCCTGTTTGCGTTATCTTTATGAAATTAACAAGGGCCACTCCAGAGCTTTTTTTTCCAGAACAAAAAAGGCCTGCTCTAAGAAGATGTGCCGTCTCCATTTTTAGGCAGAGAAGTGGCTGATAAGATTAAAATGGCAAGTTTTAAAAAATCAATACATTTGGCTAACTGGGGATTTTGTGAGTACATACACACACAACACACATATATATGTTATGCATATATATCATCTATACATACACATAACATATATCATAATCTCTCAATTACTAGTATTGAACAAAATGTATATTTTAGTTGTTTGGACATGCTTGAATTTACTTTAGACAAATTTAGTTTTCTTTTTTTAAGATTTATTTATTTAAGTTTATTTTTGGCTGCGTCGGGTCTTAGTTGCAGCACGCGGGCTCTTCATTGCTGCGCGTGGGCTTCTCTCCATTTGTGGTGGGTGGGCTTCTCTCTAGTTTGGGCTTGTGGGTTTTCTCTCTCTAGTTGAGGTGTGCGAGCTCAGTAGCTGTGGCGCTCGGGCTTAGTTGCCCTGCAGCCTGTGGGATCTTAGTTCCCTGACCAGGGATCGAACCCGCGTCCCCTGCACTATAAGGCGGATTCTTTACCACTGGACCACCAGGGAAGTCCCAGACAAATTTAATTTTTTAAATGTGGGATTTCTAACCCTATTTTGGACATAGATTTGATGAAAGAACTCACCCATATTCATGCACATAAATCAGTTAAAGATGTAACTATTAAAATATCTTGTTTATACTACTTATAAATATCTTAAAAATTGAAATAGAATAATTTGCATCTTTTTTTGTTTGTTTTTTTGTTTTTTTTTTTTGCTGTACGCGGGCCTCTCACTGCTGTGGCCTCCCCCATTGCGGAGCACAGGCTCCGGACGCACAGGCCCAGCGTCCATGGCTCACGGGCCCAGCCTCTCCGCGGCACGTGGGATCTTCCCAGACCAGGGCACGAACCCGCATCCCCTGCATCGGCAGGCGGACTCTCAACCACTGCGCCACCAGGGAAGCCCTACATCTTTATATTGAATTGTACAAGAGTTTACAGTAATGTCTTATATTACTAAAGGTAAGAAATTTACCCTAAATTAGCATATCTTTTAAATTTAGCTGCATTATATAGTAAATAACCTCCTTTTCCTTCACCAGGAAACTTGTATTAGTGAACTAAAATGATAAAAACACATTTCTGTTATCTTATTTGTAACCTATAATTTCTGAAGACGAATTTAAGGTATATTGTCTCTTTAAATAACATTAAATTAGACCTCGGTTTCTGTTTCCTGTCACTTCCTATTATTTTGTACTTGTTCATCAATCCTTGGGGGAAATCAGAGCCTGTTTGGCTCTCCCTGATCTGCATAATGCTCAGTGAGGGCGTGGTCAGGAGTTGCCTCCCCTGCCCCCAGACTGACATTCTTACCCAGTCTCCCACCCATTGTTAATCCCACTGGGTCCTGGCCCAATGAAGCAAAATGAAAGCCACTTTAAAAAAGTAACTTAAAAAGTAAACTCTACTATTTTCAATGTTTCAATCTACTTTCACAATATACATTTTGAAATTTAGTCTTTTTCGTTGTTTTTTACTATTTCATGTCTCAACAACAAAGTTTCTTATGGTTAAAATACAGTATTAACCATGGTTCCAGGATTTTCACCTCGGAAAATTCATGTGCAAATGACTTTATTTTGTAATAGTCTGTGGGATTATATATGCACACATTTCTAATTACGGAAACATATTGTTTGCATCAGTGAAAAAAAAAAAAAAGAATCCAGGCCCCATGTGGTCACTTGGTCACCTTTTGATGAAAACAACTCTTCTATTTCACAGTGAATTAAGATTTTTTTCATCCACTTTATTTTAAATGTAGGAGTTGTCATAAGTGAATAAATGATCTTTTGTAAAATTACATATATTTATAAAGTATAAAATGAAAGTATCCCAAAGAAAATCATTCCCCAGTGATAACTGCTGTTAATAACATTTTCCAGGTGTATTCATATATATACATATACATCCTTTCCTTTTTTACAAATAATATTATGTAATTTGTTTTATCGTTTATTATACTGTGGACTGCTTTCCACATTAGTACACAGTGACCACTTTTCATGGCTGTATGTATTCCACTGTGTTAGGCTTTGGGATCTAATGATACTTTAAAAAATTTATTTATTTATTTATTTATTTACTTATTTTTAGCTGTGTTGGGTCTTTGTTGCTGCATGTGGGCTTTCTCTAGTTGCGGTGAGTGGAGGCTACTCTTTGCTGTGGTGCTCAGGCTTCTCATCGCGGTGGCTTCTTTTGTTGCAGAGCATGGGCTCTAGGTGCACGGTCTTCAGTAGTTGTGGCTCGTGGGCTCTAGAGTGCAGGCTCAGTAGTGGCACATGGGCTTTGTTGCTCTGTGGCATATGGGATCTTCCTGGACCAGGGATTGAACCCGTGTCCCCTGCATTGGCAGGCAGATTCTTAACCACTGAGCCACCAGGGAAGTCCCAGGATCTAATGATACTTTTAGATGTTGATAAAAACTTTGATAAAGAGACTCAGGGCCAGGGCGGAATTAAAATATAGTCTCCACTTTACTATTGGCAAGGCTAAATTTAAGAAGATGGCTTTGACATGAGGCTAAAATTGCCCCTGAGTTGTACTCTGCCAGGGGTGAAGCGACCAAATAACTGCCTGCCTGCCTAACCTGGAGCACGGCAAATAACTGCCCTGGCAGAAAAGGAAGAAGCATGCCAGAAAAAAAGATGGAAAGAGGGAGAGGAAGAGAGAATGAGAGAGAGGTTGGGAGGTAGGGCACACTTCTGCTAATAATACTGAGTATGAATTCCTAGAATTAGAATTATTGGAACAAAGAAGACCTACATTTAATTTTTCCACAGATGTTGCCTAATAGCTAAACAAGAAGTTTGAGCTCATTTACATTGTACCCAAAGATGAATTAATGTGCCATTTCTATGCGTCCTCACTTTTATTCACCTGTGCCAGCTTAATAGATTAAAAAATTATCTCATTTAAAAAATCTGTTGATTGATTATTAGTGAAGTTAAGTGTATTTCTGTATGTTTATTGGTTACTTGTATTTCTTTTGTAATTCATCCATCGTAACTTTACCTAATTAACTATGTTTATCTTCTGTTAATGAGTTGTGAACATTCTTTGTGGATTAAGTGTATATAAATTATCTGTCATTTAGAAATGCAATACATTTCTCTCTAAGTCTGTCATTTATCTTCTAAAATTTCTAGTGTCCTTTGAATATAGTAGTTAAATTTCTGTTTAATTGGCTTTGTCACTTTTGAAAACAATAGTTTCTGGGTTCTGTATCATACTAAGCAAAATTCTCACATCCTAGGAATATAAGAATATTTTTCCCCTAGTATTTTAATTTTTTTTATTTTTAAGTCTTTAATTCATATAGAATTTATTTTTGTAGTCATGCTGGGAGTATAAAAGCCTATACTTCACTATTATAAAAGTTAATTCATTTATCTGTATTGGAGAATTTGTAAAAGTACTAATTAACTGTGCTTAGCTTTTTATTTTAAGCTTGTAAATGAATTACTCTGGAAGTTTAGGTATTCTATAATATCTTGAATTTTAATTATGCATATAGACTCTACATTATGAATTCCTGTAGCAGAAATGGTAAAAAGAAAACTGCATCACTGATACCTTGTAGGTAGGAGGTCTTCAAAATATTGAACATGATTATTCTATTTGAATTTTTTTCTGATTAAAGAACTAAAAACCTAGGCATGTCCATAACTAATTAACTCATTTAATCTTGATCCAGGAAGCATGTTTGATTTATCTCATATTGAAATTAACTCTCAAATCCCATGGCCTCACAACTTAAACAGTAGAGTTGGGATTGGGAAATAGGGGAAGTAATTAAAAAACAATTCAGGTAGTAGCCAATGTGGATAGTAGCCACTAATTTGGGGGATCCAATTGGCTGTATTTAAATATTTGTTTCTGCTCAATATAGATGCTCTTAAATAACAGAAGAATGGATAAATCCTAGTCTAGCCATATGTTCTTCATTATAGTAATCATTGTTGCACATTGGTAGTTTTTTTTTTTTTTTCTTTTTTCTTTTTGCGGTATGTGGGCCTCTCACTGTTGTGGCCTCTCCCGTTGCGGAGCACAGGCTCCGGATGCGCAGGCCCAGCGGCCATGGCTCACGGGCCCAGCCGCTCCGCGGCATATGGGATCCTCCCAGACCGGGGCACGAACCCGTATCCCCTGCATCGGCAGGCGGACTCTTAACCACTGCGCCACCAGGGAGGCCCGGTAGATTTTTATTGTTAGGATAGTTTGAATAAAGTCCTTTGAGAAATATGAAAGCTTGAGCATATGAGGGCAGTCTGTCTCTGACCCCCAAGCTCAGTCCAGTTGATAAAGATGGAGTCTTGAATATGCTCGTTGAGTCATGGAGGATGATCATCTATAGATGAGAACAATTACCTTATCTAGAGTTTAAAAGTCATAAGTGTTTTCTGAAGTTGTTTATGGACCAACCAAACAAACTAAGCCTTGAAAAATAGGCTGCCTGAGAATTTATGCTACTTGCCTGCCTAGGGCAAAGAAGCAGATTCTAGGGGAATAGAAATATTTACCTTTTCATGGATCAGGGAAGCATTAGGATCCAGAGGTTAAAGGCCAGACTTCCTGGGTTCAAATTTCTGTTTTCCTCTTATTGTGTGACTATGAATAAGATAATTTCTTTGTGCCATGGGGGTTCTTATTTATTGAATGAGAATAGCTATAGGGGTCTGTGAATATCAATGTGTTAATGTATAAAAAGGGCTGGGGACAGTTCTTGGCCCATTCTGAGCTCCACAATAGGAGTTCAGTAAGCAATTATTCATCCATTCAACAAACATTTCTTTGGTACCTACCTTGAGCCTCATACAGGAAGGTAGTACTTAGGAATGGGAATGATTGATGGTGAGTGGCATGATGTCTTCAGCCATGTAAAAGGATTTGCTATCACCTTCTCTTTGCTTGGTAGGGCAATGGCTTTGGTTATTGGAGAAAAGCTGAGAAAGCCAGGGAGTTATGGCAGCCTGAGGAACTGGCACACCAAATTCTTAAATATGCTTGAAGGATGATTGACTTCTGGTAAGAAATAGATGGGCATATGGGTATGGGAAGAGACAAGGATTAATTGAGCACCTCCCATGTGGCAGACACTGGTAGACATTTATGTTTGCTCATTGATTAATAATGGAAGTGAAAGGAGGAAGAAATATCCCTCCTTGGTGTTAGCCTAACCCCTTCATTTGTTTTCTCTGGTCCCATCCTATCCCATTATCTCTGGTGGACCTTCCCTCTTTCTTGCACTTTCCTGTATCTATCTATACATAGTGACTTTTCTCTCCTTCATGCCTATTTCTCTATCCTAGGAGAAATCCTTCCACAACTCTTCTGCTCCCTTGACATACTCTCCCACTGTTCCCCTCTGTTGCTAAGAACACAGAAGGAGAATTTTTATTCTCTGCCATAAGTTTCTTACCATCTAGTCATTACTCACCCTCTCAACTGACTTTTGCCACAGTCAGACTGCACCAACTCTTGTCTCAATCAGCTTTGACTGAAATCTACAATGCAATAGCTGTTCCTCTGAGATATGTGAACCATACATTGTAGATGTTCCAGGACTTCAGACTTCATTTAATTTTATTCTTTAATCTTTTTAATACTGTTAATTTACTAAATGTTGAAAAGGGTAATAATGCCCCTTAGCTATTAAAATCACTGGCCTTTTTCTGTCTTCCTTAACCTCTCTGTAATATTTGCCACTTTTTTTTGAATTTTATTAATTTTTTTATATGGCAGGTTCTTATTAGCTATCCATTTTATACCTATTATTGTATATATGTCAATCCCAATCTTCCAATTCATCCCACCACCACCCCCTCCACCCCCACCCCCGCCACTTTCCCCCCTTGGTGCCACTATTTAATTACTTTGAAAAGTCATCTGCTTCCTGGCTTTTGTGAACCCATCTAGTTTTACTTCTTTCAGACCATTCACCTGTGTTCTCAATTTTTAAAATCTCTGCTTCCCCATCCCCCACCCTCCCTGCCATCTGTGTTTTCTTAGAACAATATTGTCTACACTGACTTCTATGCTGAGGACAGCAAATTTTGTATTTCTACAATTACAACTTCTTTACATTCAAGCTCTGAATTTCCAAATATCCATCATGTTCCCCTAACACTTTAAATTCCACATTTTTTATTTGAGTGCCTACTATCTGCCAAGAACTCTAGGAATTATGGAATTTTGAGATGCAGAAGACCAAGTTCCTGCCTTAAAGAGCTTGAAGAGGAGGAAGGCAGAAAATAAAACATAAATAAATAAACAAGATAATTCCAGGTACTGTTAGATACTATCCAATGACATTAAGTAGGGTACTGTTTCAGAGAATGGCTAGGGGGTTGATTTTTGTTGATAGTGCAACTGATGAAGAAGGTATTTGAATAGCACTTTGAATGATAAGAAAGAGTCAGTCAGGTGAACGTGTGAGGAAGAGCTCCCTAAAAAGCAGTGACAGCAATTGCAAAGTCCCTGAGGTAAGAAAGAGGGGTGCATTTCCAGGATAGAAGAAATAAGGCCATCATGGCTTGAGTGTAATGATTGAAGAGGAGGTTTTGTAGAGCATGGTAAGGAGTTTGTATCTTATTCTTGGAAGATATTAGAGAATTTTAAGCATGGAAATGAAAGACAGTGCTGATTCCTTTGTGGAGGAGGGACTGTATAAGAGAATAAAAGTGAAGGCAGAGAAATTACTTAAGAAGGTGCTAAAGTATCCAGGAAATTGGTGATTTGCATGGACTAGGTTGTGGAATTGGAACAGTAGAAATTATGAGATATGATAAGATTCAGGATATATTTTGGAAATAGACCTCACAAAATATACTGTTGAATTGGACTTTGGGTGTGAGGGAAAAGCAAGAATGGAAGATGTGTTCTATTTGGCCTGAGCCCAAAATATTGGTCCCATTTACAGAAATAGGGAAGACTGAGGTGAGGGAAGGGGTATATGCCATTAGATAGTTAAGCAGAGATGTGTAGGCAGTTGGATATACAGAGAAGAGGTCTGGATGAGAGATAAGAGTTTGATTAACTATTAGTATGTAGATAGTATTTATTTATTTATTATTATTATTTTGCTGCATGGTGTGGCATGTGGGATCTTAGTTCCTTGACCAGGGATGGAACCCGTGCCTCCTGCAGTGGAAGCATGGAATCTTAACCACTGGGCCACGAGGGAAGTCCTGGAGATAGTATTTAAAACTGTGGTGATGGTTGAGATTACCAAGGATGAGGGGATAGGTAGAGAAAAGACAGATGACAGAATCTGAGATTCTTCAATGTCCAGAGGCCTGGTAAAGGAAGGATCAACTAAGGAAGCTAAGAAGAAATAGGTGATTGTTAAGGCACAGAGCTCAGAGAAGAAAATGTTTTAAGAAGGAAGATTATGAACATGTCAAATATTGCTGAGGATTAGAGTGGGAAGAAAGTGGAGAATTACCATTTGCCTTGACAAGATGTTGATCATTAGTGACCTTGATAAGAACCTTTTGGGTGGCGTGGTGAAGATGAAAATCTGATTTGAAGGAAGTAGGGAAAAGAAGACAGGAAGTATAGATAACTTTTTCAGAGTGTTGCAGTAAGCAGAGTAGAGAAATGGGGAGGGCGCTGAGTGTTCACAGGGATGGCAGGAGGAATTTCTCAGAGTGAATTATATTAAGGCATGTTTGCATGCTAATGGTAATAATCAGATAATGGAGGAGAAATTGATGATGGAAAAGACCAACTGTGTGATTTCAGGAGAATGGAGAGTTCATCCAATGTAGTAGGGAAAAGGATAGAGCTTGAGAGCACAGATGCAAGTGGGCTGGTTAGCTAGGAATAGTATAGCTCAACCAATACTTACCATGGCACAATTTCCAGTTGGGAAGAAAAAATTTATCAAAGAAGTGACATGTGGATAAACTTCTGCTTAGCTTGGTTTTACACCTTGTATATTTTATAATCAGAATTGACATCTTTATAATGTTTAGTTTTAGTAATAATAAATACTTTACGCTACATATTATGTGCTAGCCACAGATCTAAGATCTTTACAACAATCCCATGCACAGGGTTCTTTTATTATCCTCATTGTGCAAATGATGAAAGAGGCCAGAGGGGTTAAGTATAAATAATTTCCCAAGGTATGCCATACTATACTGCCTTTCACTGCAGTGGCTATAAAAGTGTATATTACTAAATCTTTTATAATATAGGATTCTGTTATTTGTAACATTCTTAGTAACTGTAGACAAAACTCTGCGTCCCATCCCTGATTCTATTTCAAAGTTTAGTGTAAACAATATTTAGATAGATACAGAATCGTAATGTTTTATGAAAATATCTGTGACTTCTCTTATTGACAAACGTCCCAAATATTGCTAAACCCACTGTAATCCATTGTCTATATTTATAATGGAAAGAAATGTTAAATTTTAATTAGGAGTTAGATAGAGACTTCACCTTTTCCCCATCCAAGGTCATGAACCTCCTAATTTACAGCTGATGCTTTGTATTTCACTTTGCCTTACATCTCAAGGCACTTAATGTTTGCTCTCCCATTGTCAGCCATGAACATTTTTTTCCATATGAAAAGGCATTGCATTGTAGCAACATTTATTATTATTATTATTATATTCATGATAGATTGTAATGCCATTCTCTGTCATATATCAAGTTTTCATATATGTGGGTCTCATTTTTGGCTTCTCTTTTCTGTTTCATTATTTGTTTTTCAGGCTCTGTGCCAATTCCATATTTTCTTAATTACTTTACTTTTAGAATAAGTCTTGATATTGGGTAGGGCAAGTACCCCACCCTGTCCTTTCCCCTTTTTGCTTGAAAGTGTCCTTCATATTTTTGACTATTTTCTCTTCCAAAAACCAGCTTATGGAATTCCCTGAAAAACTTTGTTGGAAACTTGATTGTAACTATACTAAATTTATTGATTGTTTTGGGGGGAGAATTTAATCCCAGTATCTGAAAAAGTGACTGAGAACTTCCCAAAATATAAGAAAAATAAAGGACCTCAAGTTGCAAGGGCCTAATGATATTCTAATAATATTACATTGACTGGATGTACCATAGTTTACTTATCCACTTCCCTACTGAAGGACATCTTGTTTGCTTCCCAGTTTTGGCAATTACAAAGAAAGCTGCTATAAACATCCATGTGCAAGTTCTTGTGTATTCAGAAGTTTTCAACTCCTTTGGGTAAATACCAAGGAATGTAATTGCCTCATCATATGGTAAGAGTGTGTTTAGTTTTACAAGAAACCATCAAACTGTCTTCCAAGGTGGCTGTACCATTTTGCATTCCCAGCAGCCATGAATGAGAGCTCCTGTCATTCCACATCCTCACCAACATTTGATGTTCCCAGTATTCTGGATTTTGGCTATTCTAATAGGTATGTGTTGGTATTGCATTTTAATTTGTATTTTCCTCATGACATATAATATGGAGTATTTTTTCATATGCTTATTTGCCATCTGTATTTATTTGACAAGATGTCTAAGGTCTTTAGCTCCTTTTTAAATCAGACTATATTCTTATTGTTCTTACTGTTGAGATTCTTGTTGTTGAGTTTTAAGAGTTCTTTGGATATTTTGGAAAACAGTCTTTTATCGTATATGTCTTTTGCAAATATTTTCTCCAGGCTTGTCTTTTCTTTCTCTTGAGGCACTGTATTTTCCATTTTTCACAATTTGTATTGATTCTTTTTAGTATCCATTTTTTCTAGTTTCAATTTTGCCTTTTTTTCATATTTTTGTTCTTTGTCAATAAATTTTCCTTAATTTATCTCTTGCAGCATCCTAGAATGCTTCTTTCATCTAGACTGAATTTATGTTTCATTGTTGAAAAAATTTTGGCTGTCTTTCTTGGCATTTTACTTTTTCATCTGGGTTGGCACTTTGACTTGCAGGCTCATTTGAAGTGGAAGTTTGGGGTTTTTTCCCTCTCTTTTCCTCTGTGCTCACCTTCCACTATCAAGCAGTTTTATGATTGTCTCCTTGGTCTTGCAGGGAGTCCAGAACCCAGTCTTTTAATGCATGCTGGAATTTCTACCAACATGACCTTGTCTTTTTTCTTCTACCACCCTCTACTTATTCCACTGGCTTTCTATAAATTTATCCAAGCAGTGGGTTAGCTGCTGGTTTTTTTCCCAACCCATTTTCTAGGGAAATGCTCTTACTGAACCCCCGATTATGTGGATTACTTTTATCCTCATTATCCCGCAGGAACCAGACTCTCAACAGCCTCTATATACTTCCACTCTTTAGAACCAGCCGGCCAAGAGCTTCAGCCCTTTATTTTTCTCTCTGAAGTTGTTTATCTTGGTTTTGAGACTGGCTGTGTTGTTTGGATTTTGTTTTCCTTTTTAAAATTTTATCTATTATTGTTATAAATTTGAAGCAGTGCAAAGTTGTTTTGGTGTGAATAGTTTGATAAAATTGTGTAACTTTAAAGTTCAGTCATTTAAGAAAAGTTAAAGGAGAATGGCCAGTATGAGAGGATCAGAGTACCCACCAAGCCAGACTTGTGACTGGACTGGAGATTTGTGGACTGGGTACTTGGGTGCATACTTCTGAGTGCATTGTATTTTTTATGGCTCATGATTCAAAAAACTTTCGAGATTTTTGACACTGTGATGCACTGTGCGGGAAGATTGAAAATTCACAGTCACTGTATTTCCTCGCCTATATCAAACTGAAGCAAATTGGAAATCTAAAAATGATTTATTTATTTAAAATCAAATACCATTTAATACTTAGAAGGCACACAAAAGGAAAATAAGAAAAGCCCTGAGAGGCATAAAGAAAAGATGCATTAGCTCTGACACATCCTGTCTGATGACGGTGAGCTACAGTTTAAGGAGTTGTCTAATTTGTTCTCTTCGTTTACATTTCTTTCCTCCCAACTGTCTTATTTTTACCCCACCTGTCATATATCATACTTCTAAATCCCTGTCTTACTTTGCAAATTTCACAGTCTTATTTTTCTTAATGTGGTCAAAGTCCTTCTGATTTAATGCTTCATCTTGAATTTCATTATCTTTTCTCCTCCCCCCTCTCCTGTCTTGATTCTTAATTTGGGCACCACTTCTTAATATTTTTTAATTTAATGATTGATTACTTTAGGCAACATAGGTTGTAAAAAGGATACTAGGCAAGATAAGTGGTAAAAAGTGATACATGTCAAGAGACCTTAAGAAACTATTCTGGGTACAAGTGGTAATTATGGGTATTGTGACACTTTCTTCCTAATCTGAATCTCACATTTTCTAAGCCCAATATCTCTTTAAATTCTCATTACTTTTAAAAAATATTCAAGTTATACGTGGGTAGTTAATATGGTAGAGTTCAACTTTTATAAAATGACCATATAGAAAGAGTGTATAGCTGACACATATTTACTAATAATGTTAATGTATTTTTTAATAACATGAATTTTAATCTAATAATATTCAATATATTATGTATTTTGTATACGTATCTTATTCAAGAAATATTTGAGTTGGCATTACAATAAAAGACAGATACAAAGAAACCACTGAAATAAAAAATAAACTGGTAGGAGTCACATTCATTCATTTATTCATTGGGCATTTATTAAGTACCCTCTAAGTCCAGGGATATGGAAAGATGATAGGCCTGGTCCTTGCCCTCAAGGAGCTTACAATATAATGGGGTTGACATAATCATATGATTTTGTGAAGTGTGGGAAGTGCTCTAATAGGGGATGTGTAGGGAGACCTTGATTGGAAATTTGGGGGCCAGAAAGTCTTTCTCTTAAGAGCAAGTAATGCTTAATTTGGTGGTTATCCTATAATTTCTAGACTGCTTGGGAGCTTATGTCATAAAAGGTAATATGCAACATTTTAAATAATTAAATATTATTATAAGATAATAACAGAAACCAACCAATATAAGCTGGCTGTTAATAGCCAATTATAGCATGCTGTCAGTCATTTTTATTTATTTTAATGAATTTGTCACCTTATTTCTTGAAGTAACAGATGAGGTATGAAAATTACTAAAGCAATCTATCTAAATAAAATTATCAGAAATTCATGGCTTTTAAAAACAACGATGGTCTTTTTAATGTGAAGATTAAATATTTGCTTGAATAGATGAATAAAATAACTAACCTTATTAATTTTTATGTTAATTATAGCTCTAACAATGAAATTGACTTGTGTTCCTTCTTAACTTGTTGAATTTCTGATCACTATGACATAAAGGAGAATTTCTTCCTTACTCAAAAAATTATGTTGTTGCCACTGTGGTACTTCTCCCTGGTTTTTCAAAAATCCTTTTGCTTTTTCATTTAAAATTACTAAATATGTTCTGTAATGCTTATCACACATTTATGTCAATGACTCTAAGCTATGTTTAAGTTATCCACTGGCATCTAGTAATTATATAGAAACATGAAATGCAAGGCAGTATCTTCTGATGTGTAAAATTTCAAACCTGAAGAGAATTCCTTAATTTAAAACATATCTTTAGACAGTTTTAATTTACATTTTTTATATTTAAAAATTATAGATACTTTCCTTAATTAAAGTTCTCCTTTTGATCAATAGTTTCCTAGGGTCCTGTGTCTCTAAACATATTTTAAATTATTAGAGAGATGGCATAAGTATTCACAGGGTCATTCTGGGTCATTTTTTAAAACTCTCAGATTTTTTAAGCAAAATTTTTCATTGTATAAAGATACCAGGTTCCTTTTATAAAAGGAGATTAACTGTATACGTTAAATGTAGTCATTCAGAGCAAATTATCTCATATGGAATTTGTTTTCATATTTTGCAAAAACATGTGTTCATCCTATGTGGTGGAAGAGCATTGAAATAGCTATTTTGTCATAACTTTTTAAACTAAATTTTATTTTCAGTCCTGTTTAGAGCTAGCATTAAACCCCCCAAACAGCAAAACCTGAGAATTATGTTGGTATCAGGCACAGAGTATGTGAATTCTGATACCTTTTACACTAGGAATTCTATTTTTTAAATGATATCCTGCCAGCTTTTTCACAATCCATTAATTCCTGGATCAACATCAGAAGGAATGTCAGAGCAGAGTGAAATTCTTGTAAGACACAGATGTCAGGATCAAAAGTCAGAGACATTCTCAGAGCAGCAGGGAAGCAAGCTTGTTAGACTTTAATCGGAACAATTAGTATCTGTCATGTGACAGTCTCGATGCCCTGCCTTACACTTCTAAGTTCCAGGCATGCTGAAAGACAAAGTCCTCTTCCAAGTTTGATGGAAAATTTCATGAGTTTTTGGTCTGATTATTTTTGGCCAGGATTCTTAAGTTTTGTTGATCCTCTGCAAATTTCCTTAAATGGTAAATTATTGATACACTTAGACTAACTAGGGTCCAGCTTATTTTAGAGACAAATTTTCATCTATTCTGAGTACATGTAATACAAAGTGACTTGCTTTATGGATGTTTGTGATCGTTAGTACCCAGGAGGCTTTTCCACCTATTTTATAATATCTCACAGAGTGAGAGCTTTTATGGTGTGGTCTCAGATTGCTCCCACAGATGCTCAATAAATGTGAATCATTGATGAAGGAAAAAGTAATTAAAATTCGATGTTGAGATTTTAGTTAAAGAATTTCTTTGAAATCAGCTATTATATTTTGCTTGGCTTTTCATAAAACCAAAATAACCTTCTTTGAATAAAAAAAATCAGTCAACCAGTTTTCTTCACTACATGTTGTCAGTAACCTAATTTGATTCGTTTATTTTTTCAGTAATAAGTTGCTTTGATTTTTGCAGTCATCTCTTTTGTAAAAAATATGTAACAACAATTTATTTATTCAGAGGTCAGCTTTTGGGACAACCTCAAACATAAGGAGCTGTAAGTTAACATTTCTGGGATGAGGAATGGTTCTTTGAGGTGTGAACATTAATGAAAACAGTTGAGAACATCCAGACACCAAAATTGCTTTTGTTGTGATAGGATTGATCAGTTCGCTATTGGTAGAAAAGGGCACTCTAATTGGTTAATGATAGCTTTAAAAACAAACCAAAAGCCATGGGAGAGAGTACAAATTAAAGAATAGAGGAGAGGGACTTCCCTGGCTGTTCAGTGGTTAAGACTCTGAGCTTCTGTTGCAGGGAGCTTGCTTTCGATCCCTGGTCGGGGAACTAAGATCCCGCAAGCGGGGCATGGCCTAAAAAAAATAGAGAGGAGGATACAGAGGAGGCCAAGAGCTTAATGACATTAAAAAGGCCAGGAATCTTAAGCAGTGACAAGCCTGGCAAGTGGTGGGCACTTTAGTGGCAGAGACTTGACCCCCTGCTCTCTCCATGAGTCCCCCATATAATGATGATGTTATATTTTGATACGGCTTGCTGATATTTTCTCAATATTATTCAAAAAAAGCATCTTTTGAATTCAATTTTTTTAATTCTATAACATTATCTAAGTAAAAATATACACTTGCTAGCCAAAAAATGCCTTCAAGCAAATCCCATCATCACCATTTCCAACTAAAATTGTTGCCCTAGACATTTTTAATGTAAAATTCTGAAACTACCATTGAGACAATCTTATAGTTGAGTGAAAGAAACACTAGCTAAAACTGTAATGGAAGGATGGATGATGATGAACTCCATGTTAATCCTTACATATATTCTTTAGTAGCAGAGGCAGATTTTTGCATAGCTTTGCTGTGTAGGGAATAGTAACGTGCCTCTCAGTAATACTTAAGGGCCTTATTAATGCTTATTTTGATGATGATGATGACAAAAAAAAGAGTTGTAGGATTCACAACTGTATATTTAATCAAATACTTGCAAATACATCGTATCATATGTCTCATAACAACAGTGAAGTAAACATTATTCAATGTTAGAGATGGTGAAATAGGCTCAAAGTAGTTAAGTATTCAAGCTCACTTGGCCAGTAAATGCTGGGGCCAGTGTTGAACTCTGTACCCTGTCCATTGCATCATCACTTCTTCAAATGGTCCAGGTGTGGCAGAAATAGTAAAATGACAACCAAAGATGTGTACTCTGTCAATAAAGGAAAGATTAAATAAATTATGGTACCTGCATACAATGGAATTGAACAGCCATTAAAATAATGCTTATGGAATTATTTAATGATATAGAGAAAGCTCACAGTATAACATTAACTACAGTGTAAAGCTACAGAACAGAATAAAGAATACGGTCTCAGGTATATAAAGATATGTTTTTATGTGTAAACCAGAACATATGGTGTGTCTTTTCCTAAGTTGTGGGATAATAGGTAACCTAAAATTTTTTCTTACACTTTTCCATATTTAAAAATTTTCTAGAATGAGCATGTAATCAGAAAAAATTACCCCCTATAATACTTATTTAAATCAATTCATATTGGTTGAGTTGATGTCATCAGAAATACTGGTAGAGAAATTATGGGTAAATGTGGGGATGAACGATTCCCCTACCGGTTATAAATGTATTTCCAGTGTGCCCATGAGGCGCAGCAAGAGACAATCTTGTCGACACTGAATCAAAATCAGGGGCTTGTGATATCCTGAAAAAATTTAGCAACGATGCTATAATAGAACTTTAGTTTTTGAAGGCTTTTTGTAGCTAAATGACTGCAGTGGTGCTAGAGCTAAGGATACCCAATGTATTTATTTTCCTATTCTTCTCATTGATTCTGTAAAGGGTAGAGCTTGTCGATTTTCCCATTAATATTATGATTAAGAGCTGGTCCAAGATAGGCCTGGATCTGAACTTCTGTTCAGTTCAGTTCTACTGCCTTCAGTCATTTACTTGCTACGTGTATCCTATTAAGAATTGGCATGAGGGTTTTCTCAAAATATTTTTCCCTTGTCCTGGAACCATAAATTTAGATAAAACATTTTGATCCACAAGGCCTGGGTGGTAGCAAGTAAGTGATTCTTTCTGCTGAGTCATCATGGTCAATAGAGTAAAGTATTCTACTGGTTGTTTCCCCCAGAGGGCTAGTGAATGGCTTTCAGTGTCTGGTGTGATGGCTCTCTCTGCAGGAGGGTGGAGCCATTCGAAAGCAATGGGACATTTACTCGGTGGCCTGTGTGCCATCTATTATATTTCCAAGGGCAATGAGTCTTATCACTTTGTTCATCTATTTATTGGGCACTTGCTCTCTGTGAACCCTATGAATATTCATAGGAAAAATTTAAAAAATAGAAATCACAGTCTGTGCCCTGGAAAGGCTTAGAATCCAATTAGAGAAGTAAGCCACATACTGATATGAGAGCATACATATCACAACATATGTACACAAGGTTGGTGTAGCACAAGCTGCGTTATTGTTGAAAGATCAGCACAAAGGTACAGTTTGCCTTTATCACCCAAACTGTGAAACATCATACTCAACAACATGGATGAACCTCACTGACATTGTGCTGCACAAAAGAAGCCAGGCACCAAAGAGTATATACTGTATGACTTCATTCTTTCATGAGGAGGCACATATGTCTGGTTATCTTTCTCTTTGTGATATTAGCAGCTGTTCATGCTCAGTGCTCAGATCCACTAAATCATTAGGCTTTGCAAAATGGGTATAATAATTTATTTGTTCTTTAGTAATTAGTATGAATCCACAGAGAGACACTTTCCCTCCTCAATTGTTTGGTTACCCAGTGGTGAGGGAAGATAAATTCTCAATTCTTTCTCTTTATTTACCAATATTTAATGATTTTGTTTTCTGTCATCTTCTAAAGATGACCAATTAGGTTCTTTTTTTAAATCATTGTAAATTCATTTATCTAAACATATTTAATGTGTTTCAATCCATTGCAGTTATTATCTTTATTGAAGCTCAAAAAGCCCAATTTGTGGCCAATGGCATTTATGAATGATTTGAGTGAGTTAGGACTAATCCAGGGAGTCTGACTTTAGAAGCTATTGCAATTATACAAGAAAAAAAAAGAAGATAATCAATAAACATTAAACTTTTTACCAAATAGCCAAATTATGCTCTAATATTTAATGCTCAAACATATGTCATTACATCATTGCAATGAGGAAATACATGTTTTGGAGGGAATCTTCATTTATTACTAAACATTATGCATTTCTATATTAACATAATTTACATTTTTCTGTTTAAATTTTTAATTATTTTTTCTCCTTTTAAAAATTGAGTATAACCTATATACAGTAAAGGGCACATATCGTAAGTATATAGCTTTATGAAATTTTAAAGATGTAATTCACCTCTGTAATCACCATCTAAACTAAGACATAGGACATTTCTAGCAGCCCAGAATGTTTCTTCTTGCATTTCCTCATTAACAGTCCCCTAAGGTAATCACTGTTGTGACTTCTATCACTGTGGATTAATTTTGCCCATTCTTGAATTTCATATAAATGAAGTTTATATGAAGTGCCTGGCTTCTTTTGTGCAGCATAATGTCTGTGAGATTCATCCATGTTGTTGAGTATCTTAATTTATTCTTTTATATTGCTGTGTAGCATCCATTATAAGTATACCACACTATACCCCAATTTATCCATTCTCCTGTTGATAGATATTTGTGCTTTTTCCAGTTAGTTTTTGACTGTTTTGGATAAAAGTATCTGTTCTTGTACATGTCTTTTGGTGGATATATTTACTCAATCCTGTTGGATATATACATCTTGGAGTGGAATTGCCAGGGTATAGAGTATGCGTATGTTTAGCTTTAATAGATACTGACAAGGTATTTTCCAAAGTGATTGAACCAATTCATACTCCTACCAGCAGTGTATGGGGGTTCCAGTCATTCTATATCTTCGTCAACACTTGGTATTGTCAGTCTCTTTAATTTTAGCCGTTTTGATGAGTGTGTAGTGGTTTTCTCGTCATTGTTAATAGTTCCATATACATGCGCTCCAGTTTCTTAGGTTTTACTTTATTGTTGGGTTTTGGTATTAATGTCCTTTAACAAATATTTATCCAGTGCTTACTATGTGCCAGGGACTATTTAAGTTGCTGGAGTTACAGCAGTAAACAAAACCATTACATTTAATAGGAATATCTTTGCACACTGTTTTTTCTTTAGTAAATCCCAAAGAATAAAGCTTTATGGCTCTTTTTATACATTGCCAGATTTTTTAAAAAGGCTTTGAACAAGTTTGGAAATTGAAAGGAAACAGCAGTGTGGGTTTTCCCTCCTAGCATCTGACCTGAGAATTAGGAGACTAGTGTCTGCCACTGGGCACTCTTTGAACCTGGGCACCATGTCTGTTTGCTTTCAGACTCAGTTTTTCACATCTATAAACAATGAGACTGAACAGGATGAGCTGAGGTCTTTCAGTCAAGAATTTGCCTCACTGATTTTCCAGAATTCAACTATGTGGGGTTGGACCCCTACAGTCACTGTTGGGGCATTAGACTCATAAACCAGGTGCTCAGAATTATTCTCGAGGGCAGCTTTTCAGTTTCACTCATGTATGTGGTATTTCTCTCATTATGTATTGATAATTATGTATAATTATTTTCTTATTTTAGGCGTGTTGGGCAGGAATGTTAAAAGGGTCTATGTTAGAAGAGTCTATGTTAAAAGAGCATACTAAAAGGATTTAGTGCACAAAGAACTACAGCCATTTTTAATAAAATCTAGAAAAAGAATAGTGAGATAATTTTATTTTCTTTATACATTCCAGAATATTTCCTTTTTAAGTTTCTTTTCCTTTTTTTTCTGAAATATAATTGACATTATATCACTTTCAGGTATACAGCACGATAACTCGACATTTGTATATATTGCAAAATGATCACCACAATACATCTACTTAACATCCGTCACCATATAGTTACAAATTTTTTTTTCTTGTGATGAGAACTTTTTTTGTGTGTGTGGTGAAGAAAAGTGCAGCATTTATGACGGGGAGCCAAGCTAGGAGTTCAGACAGCTAGTGCCCGAAAAGGCTGAACTCCGATGAGAACTTTTAAAATTTGCTCTCTTAGCAGCTTTCAAATATAGTCTCTCAGCAGTGACTATAGTCACTGTGCCGTACATTACATTATTTCCTTATTTAAAAAACTTATGAATATGAAAATATATTTGACTTAATTTTCATACTTAAATTTTAATCACATTACACTTTTTTTAAACATCTTTATTGGAGTACAATTGCTTTACAATAGTGTGTTAGTTTCTGCTTTATAACAAAGTGAATCAGCTATACACATACATATATCCCCATATCGCCTCCATCTTGCATCTCCCTCCCACCCTCCCTATCCCACCCCTATAGGTGGACATAAAGCACCGAGCTGATCTCCCAGTGCTATCACATTACATTTTTTTAATATACAGCAGGCTCTTATTAGTCATCAGTTTATACACATCACTGTATACATATCCCAATCGCCCAATTCATCCCACCACCACCACCACCACCACCCTCCGCTTTCCCCCTGGTGACCATATGTTTGTTCTCTACATCTGTGTCTCAATTTCTGCCCTGCAAACTGGTTCATCTGTACCATTATTCTAGGTTCCACATACATGCGTTAATATACGTTATTTGTTTTTCTCTTTCTGACTTATTTCACTCTGTATGACAGTCTCTAGATCCATCCATGTCTCTACAAATGACCCAATTTTGTTCCTTTTTATGGCTGAATAATACTCCATTGTATATATATACCACTTCTTCTTTATCCATTCATCTGTCGATGGGCATTTAGGTTGCTTCCATGCCCTGGCTATTGTAAAGAGTGATGCAATGAACATTGGGGTGCATGTGTCTTTTTGAATTATGGTTTTCTCTGGGTATATGCCCAGTAGTGGGATTGCTAGGTCATATGGTAGTTCTATTTTTAGTTTCTTAAGAAACCTCCATACTGTTCTCCATAGTGCCTGTATCAATTTACATTTCCACCAACAGTGCAAGAGGGTTCCCTTTTCTCCACACCCTCTCCAGCATTTGTTGTTTGCAGATTTTCTGATGATGCCCATTCTAACTGGTGTGAGGTGATACCTATTGTAGTTTTGATTTGCATTTCTTTAATAATTAGTGATGTTGAGCAGCTTTTCATGTGCTTCTTGGCCATCTGTATGTCTTCTTTGGAGAAATGTCTATTTAGGTCTTCTGCTCATTTTTGGATTGGGTTGTTTGTTTTTCTAATGTTGAGCTGCATGAGCTGTTTATATATTTGGGAGATCAATCCTTTGTTGATTCGTTTGCAAATGTTTTCTCCCATTCTGAGGGTTGTCTTTTCCTCTTGTTTATGGTTTCGTTTGCTGTGCAAAAGCTTTTAAGTTTCATTAGGTCCCATTTGTTTATTTTTGTTTTTATTTCCATTACTCTAGGAGGTGGGACAAAAAAGATCTTCCTGTGATTTATGTCAAAGAGTGTTCTTCCTCTGTTTTTCTCTAAGAGTTTTATAGTGTCTGGTCTTACATTTAGGTTTCTAATCCATTTTGAGTTTATTTTTGTGTGTGGTGTTAAGGAGTGTTCTAATTTCATTCTTTTACATGTAGCTGTCCAGTTTTCCCAGTGCCACTATTGAAGAGACTGTCTTTTCTCCACTGTATATCCTTTGTCATAGATTAGTTGACCATAGGTGTGTGGGTTTATCTCTGGGCTTCCTATCTTGTTCCATTGATCTATACTTCTGTTTTTGTGCCAGTACCATATTGTCTTGATTACTGTAGCTTTGTAGTATAGTCTGAAGTCAGGGAGTCTGATTCCTCCAGCTCCGTTTTTTTCCCTCAAGACTGCTTCGGCTATTCAGGGTCTTTTGTGTCTCCATACAAATTTTAAGATTTTTTGTTCTAGTTCTGTAAAAAATGCCATTGGTAATTTGATAGGGATTGCATTGAATCTGTAGATTGTTTTGGTAATATAGTCATTTTCACAATATTCTTTCTTCCAATCCAAGAACGTTATATCTCTCCATCTGTTGGTATCATCTTTAATTTCTTTCATCAGTGTCTTATAGTTTTCTGCATACAAGTGTTTTGTCTCCCTAGGTAGGTTTATTCCTAGATATTTTATTCTTTTTGTTGCAGTGGTAAATGGGAGTGTTTCCTTAATCTCTCTTTCAGGTTTTTCATCATGAGTGTATAGGAATGCAAGAGATTTCTGTGAATTAATTTTGTACCCTGAAACTTTACCAGATTCATTGATTAGCTCTAGTAGTTTTCTGGTGGCATCTTTAGGATTCTCTATATATGACTATATGTCATTACTATGTATTCTCTACGTATTACTGCATGTCATCTGCAAACAATGACAGTTTTACTTCTTCTTTTCCAATTTGTATTCATTTTATTTCTTTTTCTTCTCTGATTGCCATGGCTAGGACTTCCAAAACTATGTTGAATAATAGTTGTGAGAGTGGACATCCTTGTCTTGTTCCTCGTATTAGAGGAAATGCTTTCAGTTTTTCACTATTGAGAATGATGTTTGCTGTGGATTTGTCATATATGGCCTTTATTATGTTGAGGTAGGTTCCCTCTATGCCCACTTTCTGGAGAGTTTTTATCATAAATGGATGTTCAATTTTGTCAAAAGCTTTTTCTGCATCTATTGAGATGATCATATGGTTTTTATTCTTCAGTTTGTTAATATGGTGTATCACATTGATTGATTTGCATATATTGAAGATTCCTTGCATCCCTGGGATAAATCCCACTTGATCATGGTGTATGATCCTTTTAATGTGTTGTTGGATTCTGTTTGCTATTATTTTATTGAGGACTTTTGCATCTTTGTTCATCTGTGATATTGGTCTGTCATTTTCTTTTTTTGTAGTATCTTTTTCTGGTTTTGGTATCAGGGTGATGGTGGCCTCATAGAATGAGTTTGGGAGTGTTGCTTCCTCTGCAATTTTTTGGAAGAGTTTGAGAAGGATGGGTCTTAGCTCTTCTCTAAATGTTTGATAGAATTCACCTGTGAAGTCATCTGGTCCTGGACTTTTGTTTGTTGGAAGATTTTTAATCACAGTTTCAATTTCATTACTTGTGATTTGTCTGTTAATATTTTCTATTTCTTCCTGTTTCAGTCTTGGAGGTTTATACCTCTCTAAGAATTTGTCCATTTCTTCCAGGTTGTCCATTTTATTATCATGGAGTTGCTTGTAGTAGTCTCTTAGGATGCTTTGTATTTCTCCGGTGTCTGTTGTAACTTCTCCTTTTTCATTTCTAATTTTATTGATTTGAGTCCTCTCCCTCTTTTTCTTGATGAGTCTGGCTAATGGTTTATCAATTTTGTTTATCTTCTCAAAGAACCAGCTTTTAGTTTTATTGGTCTATGCTATTGTTTTTTTGTGTTTCTGTTTCATTTCTCTCTGCTCTGATCATTATGATTTCTTTCCTTCTGCTAACTTTGGGTTTTGTTTGTTCTTCTTTCTCTAGTTCCTTTAGGTGTAAGGTTAGATTGTTTATTTGAGATTTTTCTTGTTTCTTGAGGTAGGCTTGTATAGCTATAAACTTCCCTCTTAGAACTGCTTTTGCTGCATCCCATAGGTTTTGGATCATTGTGCTTTCATAGTCATTTGTTTCTAGGTATTTTTTGATTTTCTCTTTGATTTCTTCAGTGATCTCTTGGTTATTTAGTAACGTATTGTTTAACCTCCATGTGTTTGTAGGTTTAATGTTTTTTTTCCCTGTAATTGATTTTTAATCTCATAGTGTTGTGGTCAGAAAAGATGCCTCGTATGATTTCAATTCTCTTAAATTTACTGAGGCTTGAATGTGACCCAAGATGTGATCTATCCTGGAGAATGTTCCATGCACACTTGAGAAGAAAGTGTAATCTGCTGTTTTTGGATGGAATGTCCTATAAATATCAATTAAATCTATCTGGTCTATTGTGTCATTTAAAGTTTCTGTTTCCTTATTTATTTTCATTTTGGATGATCTGTCCATTGGTGTAAGTGAGGTGTTAAAGTCCCCCACTATTATTATGTTACTGTCAGTTTCCTCTTTTATAGCTGTTAGCAGTTGTCTTATGTATTGAGGTGCTCCTATGTTGACTGCATATATATTTATAATTGTTATATCTACTTCTTGGATTGATCCCTTGATCATTATGTAGTGTCCTTCCTTGTCTCTTGTAACATTCTTTATTTTAAAGTCTATTTTGTCTGATATAAGAATTGCTAATCCAGCTTTCTTTTGGTTTCCATTTGCATGGAATATCTTTTTCCATTCCCTCACTTTCAGTCTGTATGTGTCTCTAGGTCTGAAGTGGGTCTCTTGTCGACAGCATATATATGGGTCTTGTTTTTGTATCCATTCAGCAAGCCTGTGTCTTTTGTTTGGAGCATTTAATACATTCACGTGTAAGGTAATTATTGATATGTATGTTCCTATCACCATTTTCTTAATTGTTTTGGGTTTGTTTTTGTAGGTCCTTTTCTTCTCTTGTGTTTCCCACTTAGAGAAGTTCCTTTAGCATTTGTTGAAGAGCTGGTTTGGTGGTGCTGAATTCTCTTAGCTTTTGCTTGTCTGTAAAGCTTTTGATTTCTCCATCGAATCAGAATGAGATCCTTGCTTGGTAGAGTAATCTTGGTTGTAGGTTCTTCCCTTTCATCACTTTAAGTATATCATGCCACTCCCTTCTGGCTTGTAGAGTTTCTACTGAGAAATCAGCTGTTAACCTTATGGGAGTTTCCTTGTATGTTATTTGTCATTTTTCCCTTGCTGCTTTCAATAATTTTTCTTTGTCTTTAATTTTTTCCAATTTGATTACTATGTGTCTCAGTGTGGTTCTCCTTGGGTTTATCCTGTATGGGACTCTTCACTTCCTGGACTTGGGTGGCTATTTCCTTTCCCATGTTAGGGAAGTTTTTGACTATGATCTCTTCAAATATTTTGTCAAGTCCTTTCTCTCTCTCTTCTCCTTCTGGGACCCCTATAATGCAAATGTTGTTGCGTTTAATGTTGTCCCAGAGGTCTCTTAAGCTGTCTTCATTTCTTTTCATTCTTTTTTCTTTATTCTGTTCCACAGCAGTGAATTCCACCATTCTGTCTTTCAGGTCACTTATCTGTTCTTCTGCCTCAGTTATTCTGTTATTGATTCCTTCTAGTGTATTTTTCATTTAAGTTATTGTATTGTTCATCTCTGTTTGTTTGTTCTTTAATTCTTCTAGATCTTTGTTAAACATTTCTTGCATCTTCTCGATCTTTGCCTCCATTCCTTTTCCGAGGTCCTGGATCATCTTCACTATCATTATTCTGAATTCTTTTTCTGGAAGGTTGCCTATCTCCACTTCATTTAGTTGTTTTTCTGGGGTTTTATCTTGTTCCTTCATCTGGTACATAGCCTTCTGCCTTTTCATCTTGTCTATCTTTCTGTGAATGTGGTTTTCGTTCCAAAGGCTGCAGGATTGTAGTTCTTCTTGCTTCTGCTGTTTGCCCTCTGCTGAAATAATTTTCTAAATTCCTATTAACCTTCATATTTTAGTTCTCTTTCTTAGGTCTAGAAAGGCGCTCAGTGACACACAGACAAGGCCCCACCATCAGGGGCTTATTGTCAATTTTTCCTGATCAGAGGCCTAGGAACCCTATCATTCTGGTCTTACAACCCCAAATTTGAATAGTTTTATAAGCATCACTTTCAAAATATGGAGTCGTGTTGTACCACTTACTTGTGACCCAAACACTTAGATGTAGCATTCCCTCACCTTGTTTAGTACTTTGATTTTACTCTGTGGACCTCATGCCTCTAATATGTATTGAGCAACTAGGAAATTTCATGCCCTTGAACTTGTCTAGGGAATACTCAAAATAGCTTTCGGTTGTTCGTGTTTTCTAGCCGTCATAACTTCCCCACAGACACTTCTGGATCTCTGGCAGGGCTTTAAAATTACCCTTGGAAGCTCAGATATAGCATTTTATTGTCTAGTTTGAGGTGCTTACTGGGGTGGAAATGAGTGTGCCAGCATATGACAGAGTTTTGGTGCAAACAGGATTGTTCTCCTTTGTATTCTTTCTCTCATTTCTGTTACTGGCTGTGGAAACTAATAAACTGACACGTAGCAGGAGGAGGAGTTCACTTTCAGAATTCTACTGCCACATAGTAGAAAAGTAGTAGAAAGGAGAGAGGAGCAATGAATCGACAAATATTCATTCATTCAGTAAACATTTACAGATACCTGAGTGTGTACCAGGTATATGTAGTGCTAGGAATGAAATATACAAAAATGGAAGTTTCACACCCTGACCTGAGATGTTTATAGTTTAGTCTGAGGAGACAGTCCTATAAATAAAAATATCCAATATAATATAATAATTACTATAATATAGATCTGAACCAGGCGCTATGGTAGTGCAAAATAGGGAGTATATCCGTGTGTGTGTGTGTGTGTGTGTGTGTATGCGCACATATTAGGGAACGCTTACTAGAAGATATGATGTTTAAGCTGAATTGTGAAACATGATTGGGACTTAGGAAAGGTGGGAGGAAACTCCTGCCAGAGGAACGGCTTATGCCAAGGAACAGTAGCCTAGTGGAGCAATGGAGCATATGAGGACCTCTAAGTATATAATTGATATCATTGGATATATAGTTGATATAGTTGCAACATAGTTCAGTGGAGAAAGATGATGGGTGGGACACACAGCTGGAAAGTCAAGCAGACACTGGACCATTAGGTTCTTGTGTGTCATGCTAAGGAATTTTCTCATGAAGGGTTTTGTTAGGAAGTGAAGGGATTAGACTTGAATTTTTTGGAAAAAAATGTCAATATGGGAAGGGCTAAATCAGACTGGGCTAATTTTGGAAGCAGAAAGAATAGTCAAAAGGCTATTGCAATAATCCATGTGAGAACTGATGAGGTACTGAATTAAGATAGTGAGAGTGAAGATAAAGAGACTGGAAAGGATTTGAAAGATTTTCGTGAGTCAGAGTTGGTAGGAGTTTGCGATTGGCTGAACAAGAAAAAGAAGGGTGTGGGTCTCTGGTTTCTTGTTTGTGTGATCAGATTGCACCATTTACCTATGTAGGGAAGCCTGCCTACTTTAGAGGACCTACCATGTGCTGGGCATACCAGGAGATACAATGAAGTTTAAAATATGGCCTCTACTTATTTATAATATATGCTTCTTTACAATAGTATATATTGGAGAGGTGGAATTGAGTGAAAAGAGCATGTTAGATGAAGGAAAATGTATGGTCAAGCAAAAGCACATAGATGAGAATATGGTGAATCCTTAACACCCTGAGAAGACCTGTTGGACTGGAGAAGACCTTTGCTCTCCATCCTTCATCCCTTCACTTCTTGGCTTCAGTTAAAACTAACTCTCCACAGACATCACTTTTTTTCTCATGACCTCCTTTTGAGTTTGCTCTTTTATCCATTCTGCCTCCTGCCCATGCTTACTATGGGAAGAAGACTGATCAGCACCAGAAGAGCCCACCCATTGATCTTGATCTTGTACCACCATCAGTCAACAACACTTCTCTTTTAGAGTTCACACTCCTCATCTATACCACCATCTCCATATTTTTTGACATTGTCCATGGCCCCTAGAACACTCTTTCCTCTTCCTTGATAATATCTGCTGTGATTAAAAAAAAACAAAACAAAAACTTAGTAAAAGTTATCATTAAAATAGGAAAAAATTGAAAGACAAATGATAGACTAGAGAAAAAATTTTGCAACACGTATGACAAAGGCCTAATTTCTGCACATACAGAGCCCTTTCAAGTCAAGAAAAAAATAGATGGACAGTAGAAAAATAGGCCAAGGATGTAAATAGTAAATTTACAGAAAAAAGGAAACACAAGTGGCCATGAAAATATTGAATAATGTTAACTGACCTTGTTGATAGCTTTAAAAGTGAAAATCAAAACATAAGCTTTCACCTTATAATATACTATTATAATAACAATTAAAATTTTGCTCACATCTAGAGTTGGTAAGAGTGTGATTAAAATAGATATTTCCATACACTCTTTGTGAGAGTGTGAACCAGGACAAATTTTTTGGAGGGTGATTTGGTACTATGTATCAAAATAAGGATTTATGTTAACAAGTAAGTATTTGAAGCTAAATGTTCAGTGTCATTCATTATAGCAGTATTTGCAGTTATAATTTGGAAACAACCTAAATGTCCACTAATAGGGAACTGCTTAAATTAGAGTAACTAAGTTGAATGAAATATTATTCTGCACTTGATAATGAGTTACATTATGCACTGACTAGCATGGTCTTGGATAATTTCTACCACTTTGCTTTTTTGGTTTTTTGGTTTTTTTAGGTAAGAAGTGGATTTATTTAGAGAGAAACACACTCCACAGACAGAGTGTGGGCCACCTCAGAACGTGAAAAAGGCCTACCACTATGCTTTTAAAAAATTTTTTGTTTTATAATGGAGTATAGTTGATTAACAATGTTGTATTAGTAACCATTTTGCTTTTGCTCTCAATTTTTATGGGTTGAACACATTCAATATTTTGTTTGTGATTATAGTCTTTGCTTGAAACGTGGGGTGATGCTAAAAATCTGATAGATAAGAATGTGACACAATTACACTTTTGTTTGGTGCCTTTACAACTCTTTATTATCATTCCCTCGTGGAGTAAATGTCTCCAGAATCTCTTTTCTTCTTAGAAGTCTCCACAAACCCACTCACTTAATGAAATAAATTTTTTTGTCCACCTATAGAACACATAAGTTATAATGTAGTTACCAGTATTTCCTGCTATAAAATAAAGGAGAATTGTAGAGTTACTGACTGACACAGGTATCACATTGATCCATAGATAAGAACTCACACTGGAAGTATTTAGCACAGGGGAGAAAGCAGAGGTTTTTCAGTGTCACATCTGGGTTCAAATCTCTGCTCTGCCATTTAATAATTATATGATGTTGAACAAGTTATTTACCTTCTCTGAGCCTCAGTTTCCTTATCTATAAATAGAAACAATGTAGCTAACCTTTTTGGTTGCTTGGAAGCTTAGATGATATAATATGTTAATCAACTTGCATGAAACTAGCACATAATATAGGTCCTCAGGGAATGGTAACTCTTAATGACATTCCTAGCTGACTCATGGGGTAAAGTATGTACTATCTTCACCAAATTAGATAAGTGATCACATGATATTCTTTACACTGATTTGTGGAAAGTACCCTTAAAATAAGTGGTTCAGTATTTGCAACTATCTTGTATTACTGGTCACCATATTTATAGGATTATCTAGGAATAATGCCAAAATGAAGAGCCCTTCATGATCAATGATTATTTACATCAACTTTGGTAAATGTGATAGGCTGAAAAATGGCCTCTCAGTGATGTCCACACCAAATCTCCGAAAACTGTGATTACGTTAGCTTATATGGCAGAAGGGATTTTGCAAATGTGATTAAATTAAGGGTCTTAATATGGGGAGATTATCCTGGATTATCTGGGTGCACCCAATGTAATCACAAGGGTTCTTATAAGAGGGAGGCAGGAGCTTTAGAGGTTGGAGTGATATGAGGCCATGAGGGAAGGAATGCTGACAGCCTCTAGAAGTTGGAAAAGGCAAGGAAACATTCTCTCCTAGAGTCTCCAGAATTAACAAACCCCAGCCCTTTAGACTTCTGACCTTCAGAACTTTAAGATAATTAATTTGTGTCATTTAATGTCACTAAATTTGTGATAATATGTTACAGCAGTCATAGAAAACTAATACAGTGGGTGTTTCACTCCTGAGACAATAAGGAATTATGAGAAAACAGAGGTCAAAGCAGGATGATAATTTAAACTCTACAGTGAAATGTTTAGTCCACAGTGCATGATTACCATTGTAATGATGTCATTTTTATACTATAGGGGACACTATAATCTACTTTTCTGTGTGTGCATTTAATACATTTTAGATTTTTTTTGTGCCTTTGGAATGATGTATAACCTTCCCATATTCAGGTCCTTTCCATGGCCTTGGATAATTTAGTTTTATGAAGAACCCCTTACATTGTTTCTCATCTTCCCTTGGATGGTGAAAATTTTATCATGAGCCATAACTGTACTGCAGTCCAGCCTTTGGTAACCACTGCTGTAAGGCAGAGCTGGCAAAATGTGTATGCATCTCATGTCCAAAATAGGAAAGATTAAATGATCACCTGTTTATTTTGTCCATATGACACCCAATATTAAGATGTTTGGACATTATGATAATATAGGCCATTTGACATGGACCTACTGAAAATGTCATATTTGTCTTTGGACTAATTTCATCAGCATCATCTTAAAAGTGTACATTCTCTGGCAAGTTGTTTATTTCTCTGTTGCCTGCCTTTCTGTTTTTTTTAATTTAAGCTCCATAAAAGTATAGGCTTGGTAGTGTATATATGTCCATGCCTCTCAATACCAAACGTAAGGTAGATAGATAGTGGGAAGCAGCCGCAGAGCACAGGGAGATCAGCTCGGTGCTTTGTGACCGCCTGGAGGGGTGGGATGGGGAGGGTGGGAGGGAGGGAGATGCATGAGGGAAGGGATGTGGGAACAGATGTATATGTATGACTGATTCACTTTGTTATAAAGCAGAAACTAATAAAAAAAAAAGTATAGGCTTTGGCTTGTTAGCTATGGCATTTCTAGTCCCTAGAACGGTGGCTGACATATAATAGACACTAAAGAAATTCAGTCTTATTGAATGAGTGAATAAATGAATGGGTGAATGAATTACATAGTCTTATCTTTGCGATGGATTATGTGCTCCTCATAATTTGATGCCTGGAAATGCATCCAGAATAGAAAGGGTGGACTTGGAGCAGGAAGTCAGTTACTAACTCTGTGATCATGGGCATATCTTGTTACTTCTTTATTTCTACCTAATTTTTTGAATTGGGAAGTATATGCCTACCTTTATAGGGTTGACATAAGACTAAATAAAGTGATAGAAATACAAGTGCTATATAAATGATAATAATATCGAGCATTATCATTACAAATGGGTTAGTTGATAAAAATAAAATGGGCCAGAATTTGGAGCAGGGATGGATTCCTATCCGTTTGGTTGTATTGATAAAGGATGATTAGTGATTAGAGTGTGAATTCTTGGCTGTGTAAATAATGAAACAAAAAATGTTGGATTTTTTTAACCAACTCTGTAAAGGACAGAAACTGTGCATTTTGATTTCCTGACTAATGTGGGACTTAAATTTGTTTCAAAACAATCATCTTTATTTTGTGCTACTATATGAAGTTCATGGCTATTTATCTAGGACATTCTCTTTGATTTCTTTTTGACCTTATAATAAAGAAACATTTGTCAGTGTATATTTTTAACCTTATATAATCATTTTTTTTCATGAAGTTCTGATTAATTTTTTTTGCTTATTTATTTTGCCACAGATTTATGTTCACTTTCTTTGACCTGATTTTAGGACAAGATTGTGACGAGGATCTTTGAGTGATTTTCCCCCCTTAATCTTGCCAATGCTTTCCAATTCATTAATCAGTCAAACATATTTTTTGAGAGCAGCTGTGTGCCAGGTACTGTGCTAGGCCTTGGGGACACAGCACTCAACAAAACAGATATAGTCCCATTGAATCTCTAGTTGCCTTTATGGTCATATTGACCCACTCACCTGTCATTAGATGCTGTGCTGTTGTGCTTTTTTTATTCATTCAACAAATATTTATTGAGCACCCATTTTGGGTCAGGCACTGTTCAGATCTTAGTGAATAAGACAGATAAAATGTCTCTGCTCAAATAAGTTCCAAACTCTTACATTCTGGGTATGTTGGGATGGGGGACGATAGCTCAGGAAGGCTGGAAATAGGGAATAGACATATAAACAAAGAGTTAGACAAGAAAATATCAGGAAATGAATTAAAATAATGTCACTGTTTTACCCTGGGCTTCCTAGAAAATGGAGCCTGAGATAAATGCTTACATGATAATGCTTTATTGGGGAGTATGATACAAGGAAGCAAGAGTGAGGGGAAAGGGTAAAGAGGCAGAGAAAGGAGAGCCATTTTAAAGGGATGCACTGGGCTTCCCTGGTGGCGCAGTGGTTGAGAGTCTGCCTGTCGATGCAGGGGACATGGGTTCGTGCCCCGGTCTGGGAAGATCCCACATGCCGCGGAGCGGCTGGGCCCCTGAGCCATGGCCGTTGAGCCTGCACATCCGGAGCCTGTGCTCCGCAACGGGAGAGGCCACAACAGTGAGAGGCCCACATACCGCAAAAAAGGGATGCACTACCAAACTGGCCACAGGTTTGCAACAAATATAGTCGGTTTCTTGTCTTGCAGGACATTTCTAGAAAGGTTGCATGAAGTTTCTGCCTTTCAGAGCAGCATATAGAAGGGTGGAAGGAAGTCTGAATAATTGATCTGCTGCTTCCTTGCCATCTCTAGTCTCTGTTAACTCTGCTAGCTGCCCTGCAAATTCCTCCAGGCAGCCTTTGGCCAAGCCAGATTCAGAGTCTGGGCAAGCAGCAGGCAGGCATAGTGGTCTCTCCTTGTTAGTTGACACGGTGAGGCTTTTTGGTCTCTAAAGTCTACAGTGGTGGCAGTGGTCAGGGCTTTATGACTAGAGGAGCTTTAATGAGTGGTTAGTAGGGCCATTCTGGCAGGGGAGCAAGGCTAGTGGCTGAGGACCCGGAGTGGCAAGGGACACAGATAGGTGAGCTTCATGGGCCTGTGGTGGGGCACAAACTGGACCCAGTACAGTTTAGTTATACAGTGAGTGATTGGATGGCTGGTCAAGGAGGACCTTTCTGAGGAGGTGACATTTAAACCAATAAATACCTGAAGGACAATGATAATCTAGCCACACTTCAGGAATAGGGAATAGTTAGTTCAAAAGACTCTGGATAGAATGAACATGGAGTGTTTGGAGGGGAACAGGAAGCAAAGTATGACTAGGTGAGTAAGGCAGAGAGTGGAGCGGGCTGAACTCTGAGAAACAGGGCAGGGGCCAGGTCTTGTGAGGCTGGCAGGCCAGCTGGAGGAACCAGGATTTTTATCATAGGTGTGGTGAAAAGTCGGAGCATCTTATGCAGGGGAATTAAATGAGCTGATTTCTATTTCAGGAAGGTCTCCCTGACTTCTCTGGGGAGAATGGGTGCAGGAGCCAAAACAGGGAGGCCAGTGACAGGTATTTGAGAGCATCATCCGAATGAGAAAATGAAAGGCATTTTAGCACCAATTTGCTACATTCATCGTTGTTTGGCTTAAAATTTTTAATGTAATTATTGAAATGAATTAATGCATGTCGCTTAAAGCTTCAGGTTCAGGGTATTAGCAACCTCAGATTACCTGCTAAACATCTCAAACTCCCCTAAAGTAATCCATTTTTGAATCAGCTTGTCTTTTGCGTGGCAGCTCTAGTCTTGAGTTCTTAAATCCAGCCAACCTCCTTTCCCTTTGACAACCAACAAAACTTGGTGTGGAATATAACTTGTGATTGGCATACAAATCTTAATGCAAGGCAGATAACCAAGTTTTGACATACTGTTATTTTATTTTCCACATGATTGACTGCCCTGACAATGAATCTAAAACCTTCTTTCAGATTGCTGAGCAGAGTTTTGGAAGCTAGTACTTGGTGGTGAATGATGCCGAACATTTAAAAAGGGAATATTTCTCCACTGATTCTCACTATACATCTTGATTGTGAATTCAGCACTACTGTTTATTTGCTACTTAGTGACTGCATTAATCAGGGTTCTTGATTATAATACACAAATCCAGCTAGCTATGTTAAACAAAACAAAACAAAAAAGTAATGGAATGACAAAGAATCAACAGAAGATGGAGGAAGATGCTTGAAAAATGGGCAGAAACCAAGAAGGCAAAAGAGGCTAATAATGCTTTTTTTGTCTTTGGGTCACTCATTCTAAATGGAAAGTCCAGGAAGCAACACTGTAGGGGTTGAATCTCACTCATGTGTCTGCACCCTATGCTCCCAGGAAGGAACCTCCACCTTGGCTTCCAAGGGGAAGACAGAACACTACCCGCACCATAACTAGATTCAGTGGGAATGCCCCCAAATTAGAAGGGAGTTTGGATATTGTATAATTTTTAAAACGAAGAAAAATAACTAAAGAAAACAAAATTTCTCTTTAGAGATCACTGTATTCCCAGCACCTAGGTTAGTGCCTCCATCTAGTTGATAAGCAACAATATTTCCTAAGAAAATGAATGAATTCTGTTATAACCTCAAAGACAGCAGCTATTGTGGTGTTCTCCCTGTCCTGATAAAATGGCCTGGTTTCTTGAGCCACAAAACACAAATCTAAGTACATTTTCTTCATCATATGTAATAGCTAAAAAGGGCTATGATCTTTAGCAAAACTTAAATTTTGATAACTTTCGCCATCAAATAGCTATCTTGGAACATTTTTTTCCCATTTTCCTCTCCAAGTAAAATTTTGGGAAACACCAATGGGCAAGAATTCTTGAGATTTTCCAGTTGTGGGAGTTCTTTATATTCCTTGTGATTTAAAAGGCAATTTCCCAAGAAGTTCATAACCTTTGTGGCTATATGCTGCTAATGTTTCAGAACTTTCTAAACTGGCATGCCACAGAAAACCACATTTTGTTTTTTGTTGTTGTTGTTGTTTTTTACCTTTGGTTCCTATTCTGCAATTTTTTAAACATCTTCATTGGAATATAATTGCTTTCCAACGTTGCATTAGATTCTGCTGTATAACAAAGTGAACCAGCTATACCTATGCATATTTCCCCATATCTCCTCCCTTTTGCATCTCCCTCCCATCCTCCCTATCCCACCCCTCTAGGTGGTCACAAAGCACGGAACTGATCTCCCTGTGCTATGCGGCTGCTTCCCACTAGCTATTTTATATTTGGTAGTGTATATATATATATCAATGCCACTCTCTCACTTCATCCCAGCTTACCCTTCCCCCTCCCCGTGTCCTCAAGTCCATTCTCTACATCTGCGTCTTTATTCCTGTCCTGACCCTAGGTTCTTCAGAACCATTTTTGTTTTAGATTCCATATATATGTGTTAGCATACGGTATTTGTTTTTCTCTTTCTGACTTACTTCATTCTGTATGACAGACTCTAGGTCCATCCTCCTCACTATAGTCAACTCAATTTCATTTCTTTTTATGGCTGAGTAATATTCCATTGTATATATGTGCCACATCTTTATCCATTCAACTGTCAATGGACACTTAGGTTGCTTCCATGTCCTGGCTATTGTAAATAGTGCTGCAATGAACATTGTGGCACATGACTCTTTCTGTATTATGGTTTTCTCAGGGTATATGCCCAGTGGTGGGATTGCTGGGTCATATGGCAGTTCTATTTTTAGATTTTTCAGGAACCTCCATACTGTTCTCCGTACTGGCTGTGTCAATTTGCTTTCCCGCCAACAGTGCAAGAGAGTTCCCTTTTCTCCACACTCTCTCCAGCATTTATTGTTTGTAGATTTTTTTTTTTTTTTTTTTTGCGGTACGTGGGCCTCTCACTATTGTGGCCTCTCCCGTTGCGGAGCACAGGCTCCAGACGCGCAGGCTCAGCGGCCATGGCTCACGGGCCTAGCTGCTCCGCAGCATGTGGGATCTTCCCGGACCAGGGCACGAACCTGTGTCCCCTGCATCGGCAGGCGGACTCCCAACCACTGCGCCACCAGGGAAGCCCTGTTTGTAGATTTTTTGATGATGGCCGTTCTGACCGGTGTGAGGTGATACCTCATTGTAGTTTTGATTTGCATTTCTCTAATGATTAGTGACGTTGAGCATCCTTTCACGTGTTTATTGGCAATCTGGATATCTTCTTTGGAGAAATGTCTATTTAGGTCTTCTGCCCATTTTTGGATTGGGTTGTTTGTTTTTTTGATATTGAGCTGCATGAGTTGCTTGTATATTTTGGAGATTAATCCTTTGTCGGTTGCTTCATTTTCAAATACGTTCTCCCATTCTGAGGGTTGTCTTTTCATCTTGTTTATGGTTCCCTTTGCTGTGCAAAAGCTTCTAAGTTTCATTAGGTCCCAGTTGTTTATTTTTTTTTTATTTCCATTTCTCTAGGAGTGGGTCAAAAAGGATCTTGCTGTGATTTATGTCATAGTTTGTTCTGCCTATGTTTTCCTCTAAGAGTTTTATAGTGTCTGGCCTTACATTTAGGTCTTTAATCCATTTTGAGTTTATTTTTGTGTATGGTGTTAGGGAGTGTTCTAATTTCATTCTTTTACATGTAGCTGTCCAGTTTTCCCAGCACCAGTTATTGAGAGGCTGCCTTTTCTCCATTGTATATTCTTGTCTCCTTTATCAAAAATAAGGTGACCATATTTGCATGGGTTTATCTCTGGACTTTCTACCTTGTTCCATTGATCTATATTTTTGTTTTTGTGCCACTACCATACTGTCTTGATTACTGTAACTTTGTAGTATAGTCTTAAGTTAGGGAGCCTGATTCCTCCAGCTCCGTTTTTCTTTCACAATATTGCTTTGGCTCTTCGGGGTCTTTTGTGTTTCCATACAAATTGTGAAATTTTTTGTTCTAGTTCTGTGAAAAATGCCATTGGTAATTTGATAGGGATTGCATTGAATCTGTGGATTGCTTTGGGTAGCATAGTCATTTTCACAATGTTGATAATTCCAATCCAAGAACATGGTATATCTCTCCATCTATTTGTATCATCTTTAATTTCTTTCATCAGTGTCTTATAGTTTTCTCCATACAGGTCTTTTGTCTCCCTAGATAGGTTTATTCCTAGGTATTTTATTCTTTTTGTTGCAATCGTAAGTGGGAGTGTTTCCTTAATTTCTCTTTCAGATTTTTCATCATTAGTGTACAAGAATACAAAAGATTTCGTGCATAAATTTTGTATACTGCTACTTTACCAGATTCATTGATTAGCTCTAGTAGTTTTCTGGTAGCATCTTTTTTTTTTTTTTTTTTTTTCTTTTTGCGGTATGCGGGCCTCTCACTGTTGTGGCCTCTCCCGTTGCGGAGCACAGGCTCCGGATGCGCAGGCCCAGCGGCCATGGCTCACGGGCCCAGCCGCTCCGCGGCATATGGGATCCTCCCAGACCGGGGCACGAACCCGTATCCCCTGCATCGGCAGGCGGACTCTCAACCACTGCGCCACCAGGGAGGCCCTGGTAGCATCTTTAGGATTCTTTAGTATCATGTCATCTGCAAACAGTGACAGTTTTACTTCTTTTCCAATTTGTATTCCTTTTATTTCTTTTTCATCTCTGATTGCTGTCGCTAAAACTTCCAAAACTATGTTGAATAATAATGGTCAGAGTGGGCAACCTTCTCTTGTTCCTGATCTTAGTGGAAATGCTTTCAGTTTTTCACTATTGAGAAAGTTGTTGGCTGTGGGTTTGTCATATATGGCCTTTATTATGTTGAGGTAAGTTCCCTTTATGCCTACTTTCTGGAGAGTTTTTTTTATCATAAAAGGGTGTTGAATTTTGTTGAAAGCTTTTTCTGCATCTATTGCGAAGATCATATGTTTTTTTATTCCTTCAATTTGTTAATATGGTGTATCACATTGATTGTTTTGCATATACTGAAGAATCCTTGCATTCCTGGGATAAACCCCACTTGGTCATGGTGTATGATCCGTTTAATGTGCTGGTGGATTCTGTTTGCTAGTATTTTGTTGAGAATTTTTGCATGTATGTTCATCAGTGATATTGGCCTGTAGTTTTCTTTCTTTTTTTTTTTTTTTTTGCTGTACGTGGGCCTCTCACTGTTGTGGCCTCTCCTGTTGCGGAGCATAGGCTCCGGATGTGCAGGCTCAGCGGACATGGCTCATGGGCCCAGCCGCTCCATGGCTTATGGGATCTTCCCGGACCGGGGCACGAACCCGTGTCCCTTGCATCGATAGGCTGGCTCTCAACCACTGCACCACCATGGAAGCCCTGTAGTTTTCTTTTTTTGTGACATCTTTGTCTGGTTTTGGTATCAGGGTGATGGTGGCCTTGTAGAATGAGTTTGGGAGTGTTCCTCCCTCTGCCATATTTTGGAAGAGTTTGAGAAGGATAGGTGTTAGCTCTTCTCTAAATGTTTTATAGAATTCGTCTCTGAATTCATCTGGTCCTGGGGTTTTGTTTGTTGGAAGATTTCTAATCATAGTTTCAGTTTCAGTGCTTGCTGTTTATATTTTCTACTTCTTGCTGGTTCAGTCTTGGAAGGTTGTGCTTTTCTAAGAATTTGTCCATATCTTCCAGGTTGTCCATTTTATTGGAATATAGTTGCTTGTAGTAATCTCTCATGATACTTTGTATTTCTACAGTGTCAGTTGTTACTTCTCTTTCATTTCTAATTCTGTTGATTTAGTCTTCTCCCTTTTTTCGTGATGAGTCTGGCTAATGGTTTATCAATTTTGTTTACCTTCTCAAGGAACCAGCTTTTAGTTTTATTGATCTTTGCTAATCATTTTCTTCATTTCTTTTTCACTTATTTCTGATCTTTATGATTTCTTTCCTTCTGCTAACTTGGGGGTTTTTTGTTCTTCTTTCTCTAACTGCTTCAGGTGTAAGGTTAGGTTGTTTATTTGAGATTTTTCTTGTTTCTTGAGGTAGGATTGTATTGCTATAAACTTCCCTCTTAGAATTGCTTTTGCTGCATCCCGTAGGTTTGGGGCCGTCAGAAAATCACATTTTGAAGAGTAAAAAAAATCCTGGGTCTATTAAAAAAGAATCTGTGAAATTATGAATAAGATGGCATTCAAAGTAAGGTCACATAATGCCGTTTCAAAGTGTTTTTATACAGACAGAACATTAATGAGATTGGATTCTCCTTTGAGGAATATGCACGTCCTAAGTTAATGAAAGTTTGTTCAGATTTGGGTTTTTTTGGCTACCACTGTCAGCTATCTAAAAAGACGTGTGTGTGTGTGTAGAGAGTGTGAGAAAATCTTGTATTATTGATTATAGTAATTATATGTTTTGGACAAGGTTAATGGCAGTAGTTGAGAAGTGAGGCTCTTCCAGGTAGCTAGTCAAGCCTGTTCCCAGTAAGCTAAATTTTTATTTTCTGTACATCTTCTGTAATGGCCTAATGTGTGCACACTGAAATAGTGTCTGAAGGCAGATCTTGAACCCTCTGATTTATACAATCCAGAGATAGAATAAACTTTAATTCAACAGAATGGAGGATGTTACAAAAATAAGTGTTAGAGAATATAAAACTCCTTTTTGAGTGTTGCATCACAATAAATAATCAGCTTTGATTTTTACATACTCCTCTTAAAATGTGAAATTCTGGGCCTCCCTGGTGGCGCAGTGGTTGAGAGTCCGCCTGCCGATGCTGGGGATACGGGTTCGTGCCCCGATCTGGGAGGATCCCATGTGCCGCGGAGCGGCTGGGCCCGTGAGCCATGGCCGCTGGGCCTGCGCATCCGGAGCCTGTGCTCCGCAACGGGAGAGGCCACAACAGTGAGAGGCCCGCATACCGCAAAAAGAAAAAAAAAAAAAAAAAAAATGTGAAATTCTTATTTTATCAGATGTAGTGTAAATAACATCCTTAATTGTACTATACCTTCATGAATGAGCATCAGCTGATATAATGTTACACACAGAGTTAATTATTGGGTTCACTCCAAATTCTTCCTCACTTTATTATCTTCATATCTTCCTTAAGAAAGTATATTTACTTTCTGTAGTTTTTTATTGTAAAAACAAGATTTTTCCAAATTATGTTATAATAGCAATGTGATTTTGAAAGTAAATGAGCATCTCTCTTTCAGGCATTGGTATATAATTTTCATGGTCACTTGTTTTTCCGTTTGAGAATTTAGTGATGTAGAAAGTTTGATTGATTACTTCTCAGTGTCTATTCCAGTTCGTAAGAGTCTATGATTCTGTTTATATGTGCCTCATTTTAAGGGGGAATTTATCACTTTTATTAGTATGTGCAATTGGGAAGTCCTTTTTTTGTAACTACTAGTTTATGGACTTCTTTATGTTGATGTCAGTAAGTAGGTAAAAATGTGGGTAGAAAACCTTATTTTCAACTTAATCTCATTAATTTAACAATAAATGGCATTTCCAGGAAATGTCCCTAGTTCTTTCAGAAATTGAAATATAACTCCTAGTGTCTATTCCTATAATTAAAATAATCTTAGAATTCTTAGACTGAAGCTGATAATTACTTTTGTCAAAAGAAAAAACCTGGTTGATAGATATTAGAAGGTATCATCTTGAATCTGAAGTTTAGTTGATAGGGAAAATATATAATTTAAAAAAATTATTATTAAGAACCATAACTAGATCTATAATTATATTTGCATATCTAAGCTATTTTGCACATTTTACATAATGGAAATCTGTCACTCTGACCATCAGGTTTTTCATTCAATCACTTGTTTTCTCTTTTATCAATTACTCTTTCTTAGTGTATTATATAAAGTGAAATATGCCAAATGAATTTCTCACAGAAGAATAAATCTTTTGAAAGATCATGAGTCTTTCAACTATATCTATCTAGAATGATTATTAGATCAGTTGAAATGTCTATAAGCTTACCTTGATGGGCTACAATTTGTCAGTGCTATACACGTGAAACTTGTTTGAATGAAAGAAAACTTTTCCTAAAACAATCTTTGATTTAGCCTAGATTCTGGTAGTCACTAATGCTCCTTGCTAAATAGTTCAAGCTCTGCCTTCCGTAGATCATACTAGTCATATGATTATACAAGGAAGCCCCTAGAGATTGGGTGACTGAGGTAACTAGTTATGGCCAGTATGTTGTAAATGGAAATAATATTTGTCACTTCTATGATGCAACATTTGATTTCCTTATTCAAGACCCTTCATAACTTTCTTCCCTTCAGCCCTTGTGACTGGTGGGGATGGTGGCTTCTGCATCATTTTGGGTCCTGAAATAGAGAGGTATGATACATCCAGTCAACCTGTGATGAATATGTAGGTTGAGAGAGAAATAAATATTAGGTGTTATAAACCAAGGATTAGCAAACTGTAGCCCATGGGCCAACTCTGGCCTGCAACCTGTTCTTGTAAATAAAGTTTTATAGAAACATAGACTGGTCTGTTTGTTTATGTATTGTCTACAGCTGCTTTTGCGCTACAACACCAGAATTGAGTAGTTGCAACAGAAGCTGTATGGCTAGCAAAACGGAAAATATTTATTATCTAGACCTTTAAAGAAAAAGCTTGCCTTCTCCTGTTCCAGTGATGGAGCCAGTGGTCTTTTCTCATGGGTCAGAACTTGTAAAAATTCAGGTGTAGAAGGAAGCTGATTTCCCCACCCAGTCTTATCTAAGCCCAGCTATAGAGGCCTTTGTGCCCAAACAAAGAATAAGTATGAGGTAGGTATCAGAAATCTTTGATCCTGAAGTGCATTATCCTTTAGGGAATGTGGTCCTGTTCTGTTGTGGAGGTGACTGAATGAAATATGAGATTACAGGATGCGAAATATGTATGTACAAATACGTAGATCTGTTACTGTTCTTAATCTCCAAGTGGATAGGATTTAAGGTGTTTTATTTGAGGAATATTATAATTCTTCTAAAAATAAGATAGAGGTTTTGCTCTAAAGGGATGGAAAACAGAAGGTCCAGATGTCCTAACTCTACCTGGAATCAATGATACCTTTGGCCATTAGTACCTGCTCCCTACCCCCACCCCCACCCGCACCCCGGAATGTTCGGCATAAACATGATGTGTTTCATGTTTTCCCTTTTGGGGCCTTAGCTTCTGCCACTTCCTCCCAGGGAAGGCAGAAATGCTCCTTAACCCAAATCTTTGTTTCTCCAAGGCCCAGTTTGGCTGTAACCCCTTCTCTAATGTCCTCCCTTATTTCTCTCTCCTATAAACTTCTGCAGTTATTCCTGTATGTATCTCTTATGTCAAGAGCAGCTTTCTGCCTGATATTTTCTGCTTTGTTTATATGCATGCTTTATCTCCTTAACTAAGCCACAAACTCATTTTTTATAATTTAACACCTAGTACAGGATCTTGGAAATAATAATAAGTATTTGTTGAATGAATTAATAACTCAGCTGCCCTTTCAGTGTCAGTAATGACAAAGAGGGAAAGTGGGACAAAGAGAATGTGTGGGTCACTCTCTGGCCCGGTTCTCTGTCTTCCTTATGGGCCACAGAGTCTGAGTTAAGGGCCTTGCTCTGAGTAGATGCTTAATTTTATTTGAACTGCCACTTTATATTATTTCATTTATTAAATTTGTCTCAATCTACATCCCCAGTCTCCCCACAGTCATAAAAATTCTCGTTTTATTCTTTTAATCCTCAGTCGTAATTTTTTCATTGCCTTTATCCAATCAAAAATAATTAACATTTATTAAATGCTTATTATATGCTAGGTACTGTGTTTACAAATGTGCATGTGTTCTCATTTAATCCTTACAACAACCTTATGGGTAGGTACTATTATTAATTCTTTCTCACAAATGAGAAAACTGAGGCTTAGGGATGTTAAGTGACTCCCTTGAGTGATATTACTGTGTAGCTGGTAAGTATAGGAGCTGGGTGAGTAACCCATTCAGTCTGTCTCCAGGGCTCACTCTTCTAGTTTATCAAACTGCTTCCTCAAAGGATTTCCCTTTGCTTATCTCTGCTTTTCAATACTATGTCAAGTCTGGTTTGACATATCGGTCAATGTACGTTTAAGCATCTAGCATTATGCTGAGGGTAGGGATATGTCATCGAGCTATAAAACCATGTTCCTTTAAGGAACCTGTACAACAGGTTCTGTTGGCAACAGAAAATATATAGAGGTATCAAATAATCAGTGGAAAACATCATCTGTAATGAGTGCTAAATTGGGCAGTGCAGACAAGTCATAAATTCATAGACTCTTAGAGTCAAAGAGAGGGACTTTTGAGGTCAACTAGGCCATTGTGCTTGTTTTTCAGATGAGCAGCTTGACAGCATACAGTAAGGTGCTAATTGTGTGATACAGAAAAAATAACAACCCAAGTTGCCTAAAGAGATTGGGGGTGGGTGGGTACATCAAATGGAGTTAGAGGAGAGGGAGATTGGTGTTGATAGTTGTCATCAAAGAATGGTTCACAAAGGAAGTGGGACTTGATTTTAAACTCGAAGGATAGGTAAGTTATGTCTGGGGGAGGCTGTAGGTATATGTGCAGGTGTGTTTATATGAGTGCACACATACCCAGGGCATTTGTTAAAATTGAGGTATAATTGATTTACAATATTACATTAGTTTCAGGTGAATGACATAGTGATACAAAATTTTTATAGCTTGTACTCCATTTAAAGTTATAATAAAATATTGGCTATATTTCTTGTCCTGTACAATATATCCTTGTAGCTTATTTATTTTATACATGATCATTTGTACCTCTTAATCCCCTACTCAGGGTATTGTTTGAATAAAGTCATGAAGTGGCTGGAGTGTAAGATTTGTTCTGTCTGCTTGTTCACTATTTTGTCTCCAGCATTAATTGGTGCTTGTGTGTGTGGATTTTAAAGATGTGAGTGCCTGAGCCTCACTAAGATGAGTTGAATCAGAATCTTTAGGGGTTGGCCTGGGGCATCAGTAATTTTTAAAAGCTCTCTAGGTGGTTCTACTATGAAGACAGGATTGAGAACTATGGAAAATTATGGGCATAGTATCTTATGATGTTACCACTTAGTAGAGAGCTAAGACATACAAGAGTAAAATAAGTATGATATAGAAACCATGGTCAGTGCTCTATAGGCAGAAAATAGCATAATGAAATGAAAGAATTTGAGATAAGATGAGATAGATGGATGAGATGGGGAGTTGGAAGAGACCATTTAGAAAGCAACTATAGTAACTATGGAATAGAAGATTGAAGCCTAGTGTAGGGTGTTTTTTCTGGAAGTAGAGAGGAAAGTTGTAATCTGAGAATTTTCACAAAGTCTTGCTAACTGGTAAAATCTAAAGGATGAGGAAAAAAAGAAGAGTCCAAGAAATTAAGTGGTAAATCCACAACACATAAAAGTTTGCCTTATTAAACATTTTTAGGCTGATGTTTGGGGTTTGAAAATATTTCCTGAAAAACTAACTTGGAACAAATCAACATTTAAGACCAATTATTTTTTTTAACATCTTTTTTGGAGTATAATTGCTTTACAATGATGTTTAGTTTCTGCTTTATAACAAAGTGAATCAGCCATACGTATACATATAGCCCCATATCTCCTCCCTCTTGTGTCTCCCTCCCACCCTCCCTATCCCACCCCTCTAGGTGGTCACAAAGCACCGAGCTGATCTCCCTGTGCTGTGCAGCTGCTTCCCACTAGCTATCTATTTTACATTTGGTAGTGTATATATGTCCATGCCACTCTCTCACTTTGTCCCTGTTTACCCTTCCCCCTCCCCGTGTGCTCAATTCCATTCTCTACGTCTGCGTCTTTATTCCTGTCCTGACCCTAGGTTCTTCAGAACCATTTTTATTTTAGATTCCATATATATGTGTTAACATACGGTATTTGTTTTTCTCTTTCTGACTTACTTCACTCTGTATGACAGACCCTAGGTCCATCCACCTCACTACAAATAACTCAATTTTGTTTCTTTTTATGGCTGAGTAATATTCCATTGTATATGACCAATGATTTTTTGATGATTTTTAAAAATCTCATATTGTGGTTAAGAGTTATTTTCTATTATGTTTGCTTGGACATCCAATGATTTTTCTTAGATTTATGCTTCAACAAATTTATGGCTTCTTCTCCAAACACCTTCTCACCACTAATGGAGTGAAATATAGTTGCATAATGGTTCCACTTACAGAAATTCATGACGTGTTTCATGGACTGTAATAATTAGTATTAGAGTTGACTGCAATATGAGAGACAACTTACTTAACTGTGGCTTAAATCATTAGATGAGAAGTCTGGAGGGAGGCAGTTACTGACATCAGTTCAGGGGCTCAAGGATATCAGAGTTGAAGTCTCTAACATTCTCTGGCTTTCCTCTCATTGTCCAAGGACAGCTACTGGCACTCTAGTCATCATGTATATTCCAAGGACCAAGAAGGAGAAAGTGTGGTAGAGCATAGAGAGTTTTCTTGGAAGTCCCACAATTTGCATTTATATCTCACTGGCCAGTCTTGTTTCCAAAGGAGGGTGGGAAATTCAGTGTTTCAGCCAGGCACATTGTTCAAGGTTCTCTAGCAGTGAGAAATGCACATAGGCTAACCATAATTTTGTGCCCCCCCTTCCATTCCTCTTTATTTTATACTTTATTTGAAAAAGGAAAACACGTATTAGCATCTACTATGTGTCAAGCATCTTGCACAGTGAACAAGACAAACATGATTCCTGCTCTCAAGGAGCATAGAGTCTGGCAGGGGAGACATGAGGCAAACAATAGCACACACATTTAGTTAACTGAAGGTGTGATAAGTGATACAGAGGAAAAGTAAAAAAGTCGTTTTACTTATTTCTTATATTCTTCCTTTTTAACTTTTTCTTTCTTATTTTATATTAATCTTAGTTCCATTTTTTGTGTGTGGACTTAAATTATTTTGAAACAAAGAAGTTGTATGAAGAAATAAAAGTATCCAATCTACAAATACAACTAATAGGTCCACTTTTATTTAAACTGTTTTTTTTTTTTTGGTGGTACGCGGGCCTCTCACTGTTGTGGCCTCTCCCGTTGCGGAGCACAGGCTCTGGACACGCAGGCCCAGTGGCCATGGCTCACGGGCCCAGCCGCTCCGTGGCATGTGGGATGCTCCCGGACCAGGGCACGAACCCGCATCCCCTGCATCGGCAGGTGAACTCTCAACCACTGCGCCACCAGGGAAGCCCTTTAAACTGTTTTTAATACAATTTCAAAGACCCAACAACATATTTAAAATTTGATGTTAAATTATGCTTCTGGTCTTTTAACGAAGTATCCTGACTCAGTGGGCTTTGAGCATTAATAAAAAATCAAAGTCTAGAGACATTTTAAAAGCCAGAAAATTATGGGAGGACTTGTGAAGAGTCACAGTGAAGCTTGTCAAGACCTGAAAGATCTGAGATTTCTATCCTATTTGCAAGCAAGATGACCACAGCTTCATGGATGCTGGCAGAAGACATGAGACTATTGGATTAGATACAAAGGACTTTGTTACTCACAGCTCAGCAAGAGTCATGAGCTTCATGTTCACCTTGGCTCTCCTTGCCCTCAAATCTGTTGGGGGCAATGCACAGTGGCCCAGCTGGATACTGTGCAGGCAGTAAGTTTGTATCACAGTTGAGGAACCCCAAAGTTGGAAATCCCTAGTCTTATAAGAAGATAACTAGCAAACCTGCCCAGACTTTGCCCCAGAGAGAGAAAGAGCTATTTTCCTTATGATTCTATTCTTTGCTCCAGAGGACGATGCTACTTCTGTATTTCAAGCTGTTCACTATTCAAACATTCTTGAAAAGATAGTCTAAAACAAAAGCTGTCATTGTCTCTTCTCATAAGATATGCAGAAATGCTAGAGAAACCCATGGATAATTATTTCCCAACAAAGTCCTGCCTATAGACATTGTCAAATACCAATTTTAGCAGAGATGTTGCTTTTTGACTAAAAAATGAAAACTCCCAAGAAATCCTGCCATTTTGGCATCATTTTTGCAAATAATGCTTCAGTAGAAATATCGGAAAGTGTAATTGTGAAAAACAATTGATCATTCCTGTGATGTGGAGACAATGTTCACTCTCTCTGACACCGTTACTTATGATAAAATGTTTCCTAAGGGAATCTGAGGCTGCTGCTATTTGCAGAGATCTTCAAAATAAGCCAATGAGGGCTTCCCTGGTGGCGCAGTGGTTAAGAATCCTCCTGCCAATGCAGGGGACACGGGTTCGAGCCCTGGTCTGGGAAGATCCCACGTGCCGTGGAGCAACTAAGCCCATGCGCCACAACTACTGAGACTGTGCTCTAGAGCTCACGAGCCACAACTACTGAAGCCTGCATGCCTAGAGCCTGTGCTCCGCAACAAGAGAAGCCACCGCAATGAGAAGCCCGCGCAACAAAACAAAGAGTAGCCCCCGCTCGCCACAACTAGAGAAAGCCTGAGTGCAGCAGCAAAGACCCAACACAGCCAAAAATAAATAAATTAAAAAAAAAAGCCAATGAACAATGTGTGATAACTAGCTTACAAGTAAAAGCTGGAAACAGTCTATGATTTCAGTAGAGAGTCTCATCACCAACTAGAAGTACATCAGCTTAGTTTCCAAAAGGGAAAATCTGATAGTTCCCTTTCCCTGTCTTGCCCTTGCCTGTTTCTCTCCAAAGAAAGCACCAAGATGGGCATCCTGGCCATTTAGCCTCTTTCATAGCCTTCAGTGTCCTTTTCAGGTGCCTACTGAGATTCAGTGGTCTCCAATTCCACATTAGAATTTGCTCATTGAGTACCGGCTGGAATTCTTCAAGAATGTTTGAGTATTCAGAGGCAGGTGAGGGTGTATCTGAGGGGAAAACTGACTTCTTTGACCTGGAAAAAGAAGCGGGGATGGGCTCTGGGAAGTGGCAATAGTCTGAGAACCCTTGGAAGACAAGGCTAGCTGTACTTTCATAGTTTTGTTCCGTAATTTTAGTCTGTCACTGATAATAAATCCCCAAAAGACAGAAATTATGCCAATACAACCTCACCTGTGTAGTATCTGGTATTGTAACAAGGAATGCAGTGACTGGGATTAAAATTTCCTTTCCCATTTAATGAGCACTCTTTTAGTACCTGCTGTACTATGTATTCTGTGATGCATAGAATTGGGGTTCTTTGCAAGGATGTGTGGGATGTGGGTGATTCAATAAAAAATAACACTGGCTATGTTTCTGGCACTCTTCTAAGTACTTTATTAACCCATTTACTTATTTAATAACTTAATTTATGTAATTCTTACAAGTAAATGTGGGCACTATTGCTCTCCTCATTTTACAGGTAGGGTAACTGAGAAAGTCAGCAATTTCCTAGGTATAGTTAAATACAGTTTTGTCCTCTAACACATTGTAATTTACCTGGAAAGACAAGGTCGGCATTCTCAAAGTAAAGTGATAATATTAATAAAAGAAAATGTGCTATAGTAAAAACACCCAAATAAGGGTGAGGTGCCTAGAATAAGAGGAATAACATGGCCTCAACATGGCTTACAGGCCTCAGCCTGCTTCCCCTGTCTCATTCCATTTTGTTTCCCCATTTCCTCTATGTGCCTCAGCTACACTGGCCTTATTTCCTTTATTTGAGCAGCTCAAGCTCCCACTGCCCAGCACAATACATTTTCTCTGCCTAGAATGTTTTTCCTTCCTCTTCCCCTGACTCCTACTTATCATTCCTATTTCTCAGAGATATTCTTCTGGGCTGGGTGAAGTATTCTTTTACATTTACATCTCTCACAAGTCTTTCCTTTGTGACACTGACCAAAGCTGGATTTAAGTAATTTTTTAAAAAATTCATGATCTTTCTGAACTGTAGGCTCTATTAGTGTAGAGGGTCTGTCTGCCTTTTCTTTCACTGTATGCCCAATGCTTGACAAATCACAGGCTCTTAATAAACATTTTGTTGAGTGAATGAATGAAAGATCTAACTGATGAAGGGTTTGGTTAATCAGGAAGGACTTTATGGAAGAGGTCTAGTTTTTTTTTTTTTTAATTGAGGTATAGTTGATATACAATATTATATGTTACAGGTGTACAATATAGTGATTCACAATTTTTAAATGTCATACTCCACTTATAGTTATAAAATATTGGCTATTCCCTGTGTTGTACAATATATCCTTGTAACTTATTTTATACATGATAGTTTGTAACTCTTAATCCCCTACTCCTATCTTGCCCCTCCCCCTTACTTTCCCCACTGGTAACTACTAGTTTGTTCTCTATATCTGTGAGTTTGTTTCTTTTTTTATTATAGTCACTAGCTTGTTTTAATTTTTAGATCCCACGTATAAGTGATATACATTATTTGTCTTTCTCTGCCTGACTTATTTCACTTAGTGTAATACCTCCCAAGCCCATCCATGTTGTGGCAAATGGTAAAATTTCATTCTTTTTTATGGCTGAATAACATTCTATATATAAATATATATATATATAACATCTGCTTTCTCCATTCATCTGTTGAAGGACACTTAGATTGCTTCCATATCTTGGCAATTATAAATAATGCTGCTATGAACATTGCAGTGCATGTATCTTTCCGAATTAGTGTTTTTGTTTCTTTTGGATATATACCGAGGAGTGGGATTGCTGGGTCATATAGTAGTTCTATTTTTAGTTTTTTGGCAAACCTCCATAGTGTTTTCCACAGTGGTCGAACCAATTTATATTCCCATATACAGTGTATGAGGGTTCCCTTTTCTCCATATCCTCGCCAACATTTGTGATTTGTGTTCTTTTTGATGATATCCATTCTGACAGATTTGAGGTGATATCTCATTGTGGTTTTGATTTTCATTTCCCTGATGATTAACGATATTGGACATCTTTTCATGTGCCTGTTCTCACGTCCTCTTTGGAAGAATGTCTATTCAGCTGTTCTGCCCATTTTTTAACTGGGTTGTTTGTTTTTTTTGATGTTGAGTTGTATGAACTGTTTGTATATTTTGGAAAGTAATCCCTTGTTGGTCACGTCGTTTGCAAATATTTTCTCCCATTCCACAGGTTGTCTTTTAGTTTTGTTTATGAAGTGTTTAATTAGGTTCCATTTGTTTATTTTTGCTTTTGTTTCCATCACTCTAGGAGACAGATCCAAAAAAATATTGCTGCGATTTATGTAAAAGGGTGTTCTACCTAAGTTTTCCTCTAGGAGTTTTACAGTATCCAGTCTTACACTTAGGTCTTTAATCCATTTTGAGCTTATTTTGTATATGGTATTAGAGAATGTTCTAATTTCATACTTTTACATGTAGCTATCCATTTTCCCAGCACCACATATTGAAGAGACTGTCTTTTCTCCATTGTATATTCTTGCCTCCTTTGCTGAAGATTGACTGACCATAGGTGTGTGGGTTTATTTCTGAGCTTTCTATTCTATTCCATTGATCCATATGTCTGTTTTTGTGCAAGTACCATATTTGCTTTGATTACAGTAGCTTTGTAGTATAGTCTGAAGTCAGGGAACGTTATTTCTCCAGATCTGTTCTTCTTTCTCAAGATTGTTTTGGCTATTCAGGATCTTTCGTGTTTCCATACAAATTTTAAAATTATTTCTTCTAGTTCTGTGAAAAATGCCCTTGGTATTTTGATAGGGATTACACTGAATCTGTAGATCGCCTTGGGTAGTATGCTTATTTTAACAATATTAATTGGAAGAGGTCTAGTTTTTAATTGTCAGGAAGGAAGTAATGGATATGAATTGCTGGAGAGAAAATGAGAGGGCACTCTAAGTGAGAGGAATGCCTTAAATCAGTGTTTTTAAAAATGTATACTTAAAGGGTTACACAAACATTTGATTTCTTTAAATATATACACGTATATGCACACACACACACATATATACATATTATATATACACACACATTTGCACGCATACACACACATATATATATTGTAGAATATTGTAGTAAAAGTACATATTTAAGTGGTTATGTGCCAACTTTTTAGCGGGCTGCATAAAGACCAGTGCTTTAACTTGTGCTTCCAGGTGAACTTCATTTTGTGCAACCTCAGATTAAACTTCTTTTAACTTTGAGCAGGTTTGCTTTTTCATGTTTTAATTTGAATGGGAAAAATTTTTTCTTATGGTTAAAACCTTAAGCAATCCAAAAGAGTCACTGTGGAAAATTGATCCGACCCTTGTTCCCTAGTTTTGGACATTACACAGTAGCTTAAGTAAATTCAGTTCCTGACTATACTAAACTGAGTTTTTGTTTTTTAACAATAAACTCTTTTTTGGCTGGACTCATAGATGGTAGTTAGTTCAAGTACATAGTTATTCATTTTATAAATAATATTCCTTAATCTTTTTAAGAACTACTTTTTTAGGTAAAAAATGATAACAATGCATGCACCTGTAAAAAAACAATCAAATACTACAAAAGAGTGTACTGAGAAAAGAAATCCCCCTTTCCCCAACACCTAGAAGCAGCCACTTATTAGGCCCTGGGATATTCTTCCATCAATGTTCTATTCATGAACGAGCTTATAAGTATATATCACCTCTCTTCTCTTCCTCCTCTTTCTTCTTCTCTTCTCTTCCTCTTCTTTCTCCACTAATTCTAGTATGTTTATTTACACTGTATGGTATGTTATTTTCTGTTAACAGTGTATTTTGAGAAGCATTTTGTGCCTTGCATATCTACCTTATAGTGTATGGATTTACCCTAATTTATTTAGCCAGTCCCCTGTTGATAAACATTTGATTTTTAATCAATCTTTGGTTATTATAAACAATGCTGCAATGAATATTCCTGTGTACACTTTTGGAGGCTTTGTTTGAGTATCTATAGGTAGTATTCCTAGAAGTAGAATTGCTAACTGAAAAAATCAGATTGTTATAGATATTATCAAATTACCTTCCCAAGACAATATTATAGTATATGAGAGTATCTGTTTACCTATGCACTGATCTTCTTTTTTTTTTTTCTTTTTTTTTTTTTTTTTTTTTTTTTTTGCTGTACGCGGGCCTTTCACTGCTGTGGCCTCTCCCGTTGCGGAGCACAGGCTCCGGACACACAGGCTCCGCGGCCATGGCTCGCGGGCCCAGCCGCTCCGTGGCATGTGGGATCTTCCGGGATCGGGGCACAAACCCGTGTCCCCTGCATCGGCAGGCGGACTCTCAACCACTGCGCCACCAGGGAAGCCCCACTGATCTTCTTAATTTTTGTCAGTGTAATAAGTAAGCAACTTAATAGATAAGTAATCTCATTGAGTTCTATTTTGCATTTCACTTCTTATAAATTGTATTGAATATCTTTTTATGTGTTTAAAAGCCATTTAAAATTTTCATTTCTTAAAAATTTTTTCTTCACATCCTTTACTCATTTTCTATTAGATTTTTAGCATTTTTCTTGTTGGTTTGTAGAAATTGTATGTATTAAGGGAATTAGCTCCTTGGTTTCATATGTACTGTGCATAGATTTGAATTTCTTTTAAATATGCCATTGATTAGGAGGTTGTAATACTAGAATTGCCTTTACAATAATTCAGGCTCTGCATGCAAAAAACTCTGTAGCAAGCTTTATCTTGTAGTATCCATACGCTGCTCAGTTCAATGACAGGTAAGGGTCAGGTGAATTTACATAATAAATGTGCTTATGATGGGCTACAATTCACTTATTCAGTACCATATCACAATGTGGTAAAATGTGATTAAATAAACAACATAATCTGTATAGTATGATCATAGCAGCAATGAATGAAGTTCCTAAGTCTAATCTATTCATTTCCCATTTTACTAGAGGTGATTTTGTACCTGCTATATTGTGTGTTGCTATCAGTCCATGAGTTCAGTGTCATTGCTTTTTGTAAGTTCTGGGTGATTTTTTATCTAATTTTAATATTTTTTAATCTACTTACCCCCTCCACTAACTTTAATATTTATTATTAGAAATTCAAGCAGTTGTTCCATATTGCTAGTGATGTAACTTTGAAACATTTTTTCCTTTTATTCTCTTTCAAGTTTCTGTGTTTGTTTTGTTGAAGAATATTCTGAAATTTCAAGAAACCTATTTAAAACTATTACTATTTGCAACTATTTTATGTGTGAAACAGACTCATTTGAATGCTGTGAAATGTATTGAAATACAAAAATAAATTGGATGCTAAATTTTATATCAGATTTATATCTATGGATTCTTATATCAGAACCCATAGAACTTTACAGCAACATGAGTGTACCTTAATGTAGGAAAATTTTTTTAAAAAATCAGGAGATTGGGGGATTCTAGGATGTATGCAGACTGTCACAAAAGAATCATGTATATTACAAATTTATGAAACAAACCTCACTGAAAGGGATGGGAAGAAAATATACTGATCTAAGTAACTGGGAAAGAGTGGAGTCTATAAAATTAAACCCAAAAGGAATTGGTCATATGCACATATTCCATTGATAAAGTTGTTTTTCATAGGGGTCTGGGTTTACAATTCTGGACACATTGTATGTGTATATTGGAATTAAATAATTAAGAAAATAAATGGCAGATTGTGGGAGGCAGGTTTTTTGCTTTGTTTTGTTTTGTTTTTACTGTGGAATGGGAGGTTACAAACAAACAAGAGAAGAAGGCTGGAATGATCCCTATGGTGATGGATCAGAGTTGGAGACATTTGTATGAACTCATGTTTAGCCTAATATAGATACAGATGGTTATATATAAAAATATGTATAGATATATGTATATACATGGTTTAGTAAACACATATGTATTTCCTTGCTCTATCAGCTAAGACAGCCTAGAAGCAATAATACTCCTAGTGTCCAGATTTTGGTTTCTAATTTTATTCTTCAGTAAAAGAAACAAGGGATTCTTTGAGAAGTGTTAGATTCTAGGACTGGGGCAGGAAATAATATGAGATAACACTGGAGCATCTTATAGTACCTAAAAGTAAGAAACTGCTCGTCTTGAGGGAAAAAACGGAGCTGGAGGAATCAGACTCCCTGACTTCAGACTATACTACAAAGCTACAGTCATCAAGACAATATGGTACTGGCACAAAAACAGAAATATAGATCAAATGGAATAAGATAGAAAGCCCACGCACCTATGGTCAACTAATCTATGACAAAGGAAGCAAGGATATACAATGGAGAAAAGACAGTCTCTTCAATAAGTGGTGCTGGGAAAATTGGACAGCTACATGTAAAAGAATGAAATTAGAACACTCCCTAACACCATACACAAAAACAAACTCAAAATGGATTAGAGACCTAAATGTAAGACCAGACACTATAAGACTCTTAGAGGAAAACATAGGAAGAACACTCTTTGACATAAATCACAGTAAGATCTTTTTGATCCACCTCCTTGAGTAATGGAAATAAAAACAAAAATAAACAAATGGGACCTAATGAAACTTAAAGGCAAAGCAAAGGAAACTATAAACAAGACGAAAAGCCAACCCTCAGAATGGGAGATAATATTTGCAAATGAATCAAGGGAAAAAGGATTAATCTCCCAAATATATAAACAGCTTATGAAGCTCAATATTAAAAAAACAAACAACCCAATCCAAAAATAGGCAGAAGACCTAAATAGACATTTCTTCAAAGAAGACATACAGATGGCCAAGAAGCACATGAGAAGCTGATCAACATCACTAATTATTAGAGAAATGCAAATCAAAACTACAATGAGGTATCACCTCACACCAGTTAGAATGGGCATCATCAGAAAATCTGCAAACAACAAATGCTGGAGAGGGTGTGGAGAAAAGGGAACCCTCTTGCACTCTTGGTGGGAATGTAAATTGATACAGCCACTATGGAGAACAGTATGGAGGTTCCTTAAAAACTAAAAAGAGAATTACCGTATGACCCAGCAATCCCATTACTGGGCATATACCCAGAGAAAACCATAATTCAAAAAGACACATGCACCCCAATGTTCATTGCAGCACTATTTACAATAGCCAGATCATGGAAGCAACCTAAATGCCCATTGACAAACGAATGGATAAAGAAGAAGTGGTACATATATACAATGGAGTATTATTCAACCATAAAAATGATCGAAATTGGGTCATTTGTAGAGACGTAGATGGATCTAGAGACTGTTATACAGAGTGAAGTAAGTCAGAAAGAGAAAAATAAATATCGTATATTAACACATATATGTGGAACCTAGAAAAATGATACAGATGAACCGGTTTGCAGGGCAGAAATTGAGACACAGATGTAGAGAACAAACGTATGGACACCAAGGGGGGAAATCGGCAGGGGTGGGGGTAGTGGTGGGATGAACTGGGAGATTGGAATTGACATGTACATACTGATGTGTATAAAATGGATGACTAATAAGGACCTGCTGTATAAAAAGATAAATAAAATAAAATTCAAAAACAAAAAAAAGAAGTAAGAAACTGCTCAAAAAACACCCAACAGTGTCAAAGGGACATAGAAACTAACCAAAAACTCCCAGTACCCAAAGATGGAATAATTCGAGCAACAAAATAATTTGAGCTACAAAAATATGGTTGCATTGTAACCAAATGTATAAGATAAATATCCATGAGTCTATAGTGATATTGTTATTGACCGTTTAGAGTCAGGTCCCAACAAGGGTCCTCCTGCTGGGTGTCATTGGAGCCAGTAAATGAGTCTGAGTTCGGCTAAGAAGCTAAAGAAAATTGTATTCTTTGATCAAAGAATGGAAAGGTGCAAGTTTGTGCTCTAGAGTGGATACTCTCCCCCACAGGCTGTGGGTCTGGCTGCTTTATAAGGATCTCCTCAGCGAGGGGAGAGGGCGGAGTTCTTGAGGGGCGGGTGCATCTGTGCTGCTCAGGCTCCAGATCGCAGTGCCAGGCGCAGTCTCCACAGTGGCTGGCTGCTGCCATCTTGAATTGCGTGTGGGCTTCCACACACAGTCCTGAGCTGAGTCATTGGTGCAGCCATTTCTCACTAGGAACTCTGGTCTGAAGGACCGGGTGCAAGGCCTCTGCACGCAGCACCCTACAAGCAAGTGAAACTAGCCTAAGCACAGAGGAAAAGATGAAAAAAAAAAGGTTAGACTTTATTTTATTATCCAGATTCTCTTTTTATTTCCTGGGAATTGTTAATGGGCTTTGCTGATGACAGTATGAAAGTAAACAAGCGAATAAATAAATAAGGGAGAATCGACAAATCTGTGCAGAAAAAATCCTAAATAGTTGACGTAGATGCTTTTTCATATGGAATATAAAAAAAAATATGGTAATGATGAACTTAGTTACAGGGCAGGAATAAAGACATAGACATAGAGAATGGGCTTGAGGACGCGGTGGGGAGGGGGAAGCTGGGGCGAAGTGAGAGTAGCATCAACATATATACACTACTGAATGTAAAATAGTTAGCTAGTGGGTAGCAGCAGCATAGAACAGGGAGATCAGCTCGGTGCTTTGTGATGACCTAGATGGGTGGGATAGGGAGGATGGGAGGGAGGTTCAAGAGGGAGGGGATAAGGGGATATATGTTTGCATATGGCTGATTCACTTTGGTATACAACAGAAACTAACACAGTACTGTGAAGCAATTATACTCCAATAAAGATCTATTTAAAAAAAAAGGTGGAGCATAACTCTCCACTCCTTTAGCATGGGCTGTGCTAGTGGCTTCTTTTCAAAGAGTACAATGTGAAAGGGAAACAAAAGAGTAACTTTACAGGGAAAACCTGATAAACACTTCCTCAACCAGGTCATCAAGTTGACACAATAGTGGTAAGCCATGTTGATAGTATGTACCTTTGATGTGATGTGATGAAAATAGCTCTTTACCTCTGTGAACTTCCTTCCCCAAACCCATAACCCCAATCTAATCATAAGAACATCAGATAAATTGCAATTGAGGAACATTCTGTAAAATATGTGACCAGTACCCTCAAAACTTTCAAAGTCATCAAAATCAAAAAAAGCCTGAGAAACTGTCATGACCAAGAGGAGTCCAAAGGAGACATGACAACTAAATGTAATGTCGTATCCTGGATGGGATCCTGGAAAAGAAAAAGGACATTAGGTGAAAACCAAGGAAATGTGACTCAAGTGTGGACTTAGTTAATGATACTGTATCAATATTGGTTTGTGTAAGATGTAACATAATAGTAGAAGAAGCTGAGTTGGAGTATATGGGAACTCTCTATCTTTGCAAGATTCTGTAAAAGTCTATTTTATTGTAAAGTAAAAATGTTTATGGGCCTCCCTGGTGGCGCAGTGGTTAAGAGTCCGCCTGCCGATGCAGGGGTTACGGGTTTGTGCCCCGGTCTGGGAGGATCCCATATGCCGCGGAGCGGCTGGGCCCGTGAGCCATGGCCGCTGGGCCTGCGCGTCCGGAGCCTGTGCTCCGCAACGGGAGAGGCCACAACAGTGAGAGGCCCGCATACCACAAAAAGAAAAAAAAAAAAATGTTTATTTAAAAAAAGTAAAAGATAAAAACCATA